>NC_073694.1:57428432-57692505 GCF_029784165.1 Wyeomyia smithii
AAATGACCGAATACCACCCAATATGAATGTATTCAGAATGAGGGCGGTGTACAGATGCCAAAAGTCGAGGATGCTGTCACTTCGATAAAACCAATCATTTCAAACGATTTGTTATTTGACTTTGATCATATCCTGTGGCCGATTTGTCGAACATTTGCAGACTTTAAAAACATCGCAAAAAATCAATGAATTTGGAACGTTCAAATAGTACGATACCACATTTAAATTATGTTGAGGCCACATATATCGATCAAAGCAGGTATAGTTTTAAATAGTTTTTGAATTTTTTTTCTTTCCATAACTTTTGAGCCACATATCAAATTGTTATGAAGTTTGTTATTTGTAAGATTGAGAGATGACTCGTTCGTATGACACTAGTTATTTTCAAATAAGTCATGTAATTTTGGAGATAATAGACTTTCTTTGTTTTATTAACAATTTTATACATAACGGTTGCTTTATAATAGTTTATAAGTTTATAAGTTCTATTATAATCAAATGAAATGGGAACGTATAGGGCAGCCAAACTTTGAAACCACGTATTCAATCATAATTCATCAGTTAACCCTTAACTAGCCCGCTCATCTGATAATAATATTGATCAGATCGATTGTGTAGTTTCTGAGATAATGAAGTTTCGTGATTTTCACATTTCGGTACATTTCAGACGAAATTACAGTTCGATTACAGTAAAATTCAATAGAGTGTTATGAGGCAGCTAGACTTATCAATTGACACTAATTTTGTGGAAATCGGGTCAGCCATCTCTGAGAAAAGTGAGTGAGTTCAAGTAGTCTTCGGCTCATGTTCCTTTTCATAGCTAGATTTCACATTTTTAAACATAACAGGCAAAGTAATAGTCCGATTGCAAAACAAATCAATAGGGTCTTATGAGGCAAATAGACCTTCCATTTTACACTGATTTTATGAAAATCGGTTCAGCCAACTCCGAGAAACATGAGTGAGATTAAACAGTCTTCAGAACACGTTTCTTTTCATAACTTTTGAACCGTATGTTTAATCTTCATAAAATTTAAAAGTTAAGGGTTTTTGAGGTAGCCCGTTCATTCGAAATCAATTCTGTTCAAATCTGTTGTGTAGTTTTTGAGATAATGATGTTTCATGGTTTTTACATTTTGATACATAACCTCCAAACTAAAAATCCGCTTACAATAAAATTCAATAGGGTCTTATGGGGCAACAAGACCTTTCATTTGCAATTAATTTCATGAAAATCGGTCCAGCCATCTTTGAGAAAAGTGAGTGAGAATAAAAATCTGCACATACACACACACACACATACACACACACACACATACATACAGAAAATGCTCAGCTCGTCGAGCTGAGTCGAGTGATATATGCCATCCGGCCCTTTGGAGCACTTTTATACTTTCAGTTTTGCAAGTGATTGCTATACCTTTCTAGGAGAAAGGCAAAAATAGTTCTTTCTGCCAATACCGCGTCACAGTCACAATTTCCTCAAAAGGTCCTCATGATAAACTGGTCAGTTTTATTAAAAGAAGGGCTTATATTTTGTCAAAAAGGAATAGTCTTACTTTTTTTTTCATTTACTTACATTACTTCAACTGACATAGTCTCAATGTAGTGATTAATGGGAAAAGCAGAGTTGAGCTGATAATATCATAAACAATCTCGAATCGGTATTGAAACCCATTTCTATGTATGGTGTTACAGAGTTTACAATTACAAATCACACACAAAAAATCAGTCAACAGTAATAGAAAGTAGCAACACTAATGACACATCAAATATAATACTAAATGAGGCATCACTTTTACTTCTATTCTTAAATTGCTCTAGTGATGATGAAAAGTCGAACAAATTTTATACATTATTAAAAATACAGCACATCGCTTGAACTGGTTCATTTTTTCCGTAGTCAGTCCGACGAAACACAGGTCGAATAATATCTCGAGATCTGAGAGGCCTGGACCCGACGTTCAACATTGAAAGGAGTTCAGGGGCGTCGATTTTACAAGTAAAGCAGGTATTAGACGAAGCAAATATTTGCTATTTTTTAATACAGATTTTATTTTGTGCAAATGAAAATCGTACCATAAATAGCAAATATTTGCGTCGTCTAATACCTGCTTAAGCAGTTTAGTGACGAATACAGCTCTTGAAGGAACGCTTCAAAAGCTTTTGTTCAGAGTGTCGATTTTCAACAGGTTGCATCTGTCTTCATATGGTGGTAGGTTAACTGGGTTGGACTAAGGAATATGTCTTAGGGCGTATCTGATGAATCTGTGTTGTACAGCTCCTATACTGGAATTCCAAATTTGTCATACAACAGAGGCCGTGTCAAGAACGCGGCACACTAACGAGAAGTAGAGGGATCGCAAGCAGTACGGGTCACATAAGTCCTTTGCATAATGAACCCTAAGTTGTGGTTAGCATTCGATATAATGTTTGAGTAGAGGTTCTGGAAGGTAAGCTTTGAATACACGTCAACTCTTCCAAGAGGGGCACCTCCGATTCTATAATTAAACAGGACTGCAGATTTGCGTCGAGTGAGGCTGATAATAGAGCATTTGGCAACACTTATCGTGAGGTTATTCATGCGGTAGCATTCTGCACTTGTCGATGAGATTCTGTAATTGCTCGCAGTCACAATTTGCGAATCTGAAGCTACTGGAATCTGGAAGCTAGGACAGGAAACATTAACCGGGAAAAATCTAGCTTTGTTGAGGGATTACGCCTATTCGTATGCTTTTTCGAAGCGGTTGATCTTTTACGCTTCAAAAAATCGGAGTCTAACGTTGCTCCAAGGTGGTTTAATGCGCGGTCGAAAAGTCATGTTCAAGCATGTCGCTGAAGAAGTCAGCAGCTAAGTCCACATCTCCGTTTGTTGTTAGACTCACACTTCGCCGGCAGCGAAAAGGGTGAGAACAAAAGTGGGCCCAAATCGTTTCCTTGCGGTACTCCATAAGAAGCAATGAATGACGCAGAATGTGACAACCCAAAACCAACACATATATTTCTGTCAGTCAAGTATGTTTAAAACCACCTCACAAGCACGGCAGAGATCCCCAGTTTATCAAGCTTTCCGAGAAAGAATTCATGATTTACACGATCGAACGCTACCTTGAAGACTGTGTAGACAGCAGCCACTTGCAATCCCGTATCCATTGAGCGACGAGACTGCAACAGATTGGTCACTTGAGGTGAAATCCATGTTGGTCATAATCCATTAAAGTTACTCACAGACAAAAAACTACTTTCAAGTGCTCACCAAATAGCTCACACTTGGGGGAAGTTGTGTTAGCAGACAAATCATCAACACTGGTAATTTATCATCTTTTCGTTCGGATCGAACAAAAGACAAGGACTTTTTTAGAAGTCGACATAAAGTTCTTTGAGTTCGCTCAATTTAACTAGAATACAGGAATCGATGAATCCACATTCCACAGTTTGTACCTGTTGCTAACAAGTCTAAACTGGTCCTTTACTAAAAGCGTACGATGTTTTCATAGTTTCACTGAGCAGCTCGTCTACGAATCTTCAATTAACGAAGATGTCGGTTAGCCCGAACCGGTTTCATTGGAAATCTTCGTATATCGGATCCCGTTGCAAGTTCAAAAACTGCAAGTCATTCGCTGATAACGCTTCGTTCAGCATATCGTAATCAACCTACAGAAAATCGAATTCACGAGACGTTCTGATGCTATTTTAAGGGCAACACATGCTTCCTCAGTCACCGTCACATCAAGAGCAGGACGATCCGGGTGAATATTCGCCATAGCTCCGTCGGCCTCTATCACAGGACAGTTTCTAAAAAAAACCTAAATTAATCCACCTAGCGGTCAGACCCAGCCTTTCTCATTCAATTTTTTTTTTTGTAAAAATAGATATACATGAACGCTTCAAACCAATAAATGTATATTCACTCTTTAGGTTCTAAAATATTGATGTTGTAATCTTTACATATAAAAATGCAGTCAAGTCTGTCTGTCTGTCTGATCCATATAGGCCCGAAAACTACCGAACCGATCGACGTGAAAATTTGTATGTAAGGGTTTTTGGTGCCGATAAAGGTTTCTATGATAGTTTGAGACCCCTCCCTCTTCTGGAAGGGAGGGGTCCCATACAAATGAAACATAAATTTCTGCACAACTCAAGAACAAACCAAGCAAATGAAACCGAATTTGGCATGTGGAAGTTTTAAGGGGTAACTAATATGTCCATAATAGTTGGATGAAACACAAATTTGTGCACATCTCGAGAACTAATCAACCAAATGGAACAAAATTTGGCAGGTAAATGTTTTTAGAGGTAACAAATATGTCCATAATGGTTTGACGCCCCTCCCTCTTCTGGAAGTACATGTTCCTTCACAAATTTCTGCACATCTCGCGAACTAAACAACTAAATGGAACCATATTGGCAGGTGAATGTTTTTAGTGGTAACAAATATGCTCCATAATCGAGACAACATTTTGGATAGTAAGATGGCAACTTCCGGTTTCTGGAAAACAGCCGAAAATGGCCGATTTCCACCTAATATAATAATATCCGGATCTAGAATAATACACAGGAGCTGAAATCGACCACAGATAGCATTTTAAATTCTAAGATGGCGACTTCCGGTTTCTGAAAACAGCAGAAAACGACCAAATACCACCCAATATGAGTTTTTCTTTAACCAGTATGCCGTTCAAATCCAGAAATTGTCTCCAAATGCCATTATGAAATCCAAAATGGCGACTTCCGGTGTCGGAAAAACAGCGGCAAATGACCAAATACCACCCAATATGGGTATTTCCGGAACCGTAATGATGCACTGGAGCCACAAATCGACCTCAGAAAACATTTTGAATTGTAAGATGGCAACTTTCTGGAAAACAACCTGAAATGGACGCTTCCCATTAAATATATATTAACAAATTTGTTCTATAATCGACCTCAGGCAACATTTTGGACGATTCCCATTAAATATGAGTATCTCCGGAACCAGAAAGATGGACAGAAGCTAAAAATTGATCACAGACACAATCTTGAATTTTAAGATGGTGACTTCCGGTGTCTGGCAAACAGCCGGAAATGACCAAATACCACTCAATATGAATGATTCGGAACCAGAATTACGCCCAGATGACAGAAATTGATTTCACAGGCAATTTTAAAGTCCAAAATGATGACTTTCGGCTTCTGAAAAACAGTCCAAAGTGACCAAATACTACCCAATATGAGTTTTTCTTTAACCAGTATCCTAAATACCATTTTGAAATCCAAGATGGCGACTACCGGTTTGTGAAAAACAGCCTAAAATAAACAAATACTATCCAATATGAGTATCTCTGGAACCAGAATGATGCAAGGAGCTAACAATTGACCTCAGGCACCATTTTGAATTGCTAAATGGCAACTTATAGGCAACAGTCGGAAATGACCGAAAAATATTCAATATGGATATTTCCGTAAACGTGATGATGCATAGAAACCAAACATTGACCCTGGACACTATTTTGAGTTTGAAGACGACCACTTTTTGTTTCTGGAAAACAACCAAAAATACCTCCCAATATGCGTATTTCCGGTGTCAGATTGATGCCAGAAAGTCTGCTGATTATGACAGAATACCACCCAATATGATTATGTTCAGAATTAAGGCGATGTACAGAAGCTAAAAGACGAGGATGTTGTCATTTCGATAAAACCAATCATTTCAAACGATTTGTTATTTGACTTTGATCATATCCTATGGCCGATTTGTCGTGCATTTGCAAACTTCAAACAAACTGCAAGGAATCAATGAACTTTGAACGTTCAAATAGTACGACGCCACATTTAAATTATGTTGAGGCCACATATATCGATCAAAGCAGGTATAGTTTTAAATAGCCTTTGAATTTCTCTCCTTTCCATAACTTTTGAGCCACATATCAAATTGTTATGAAGTTTGTTATTTGTAAGTTTGAGAGATGACTCGTTCGTATGACACTAGTTATGTTCAAATAAGTCATGTAATCTTTGAGATAATAGACTTTCGTTGTTTTATTAACAATTTAATACATAACGGTTGCTTAAGTTCGATTATAATCAAATGAAACTGCCAAACTTTGAAACCACGTGTTCAATCATAATTCATCAGTTAACCCTTAACTAGCCCGCTCATCTGATAATAATAATCAAATCGGTAACAGGCAAAGTAATAGTCCGATTGAGAAACAAATCAATAAGGTCTTATGGGGCAACAAGACCTTCCATTTGACACTGATTTTATGGGAATCGGTCCAGCCATCTCTGAGAAACATGAGTGAGATTAACCAGTCTTCAGAACACGTTTCTCTTCATAACTTTTGAACCACAAGTTCAATCTTTATGAAATTCAAAACTTAAGGGTTTTCTAGGTAGCCCGTTCTTTTGCGACCAATTTTGTTCAAATCGGTTGTGTAGTTTCTGAGATATTGATGTTTCATGATTTTCACATTTTTAAACATAACCTCTAAACTAAAAATCCGATTACAATAAAATTCAATAGGGTCTTATGGGGCAACAAGACCTTTCATTTGCAATTAATTTCATGAAAATCGGTCCAGCCATCTCTGAGAATAGTGAGTGAGAATAAAAATCTGCACATATACACACACACACACACACACACACACACACACACACATACACACACATACAGAAAATGCTCAGCTCGTCGAGGTGAGTCGAGTGATATATGCCATTCGGCCCTTTGGAGCACTTTTATACTTTCGGTTTTGCAAGTGATTGCTATACCTTTCTAGGAGAAAGGCAAAACTATGCAAAAACCTCTATTGTTTTACCAGGTTCAAATTTTTAATCTCAGCTGATTTACTACAACTTACAACACTAACTACATACAGCGTTATACTGAAGTTAATGTGTCAACAGTCAACAGTTTCTTCGTCGAAAATTACAATAAGGCCGCTCTTCTTGCGAGGACGGTTGGTGTAAGGGTAAAGGGGAGTAAAAATGTCCCAGCACGAAGCTCGTTACAATTCCAGCCACATCTTCGTTCACGGGAATCGATAAAGACGTCAACTTGTCCAGTTAGAGCAGACTTTCCCAGTTACGACGGCAGATCATCGGCATTTTCCGCTCGGTTCTTCGCGGCCGAGTATTTACACAACTGTCAAATTATATACGCCCAAAGGCGCGAATAATGTCCCATTATATTACCATCAGTTTTATGATTGAGGAAGAAATAATCGTTTGCTTTGTGTGTCAAAAGTTATTGTATTTTGTTGCCATTTAAAGCCGATCGAATTCTCCGGAGCCCGGCCGGGCGGACCAGTCGAATTCGTTGACATCACTTTCTGTGATGCGACGGTCAGCGATGATAAAACTGGTGCGCTGAAAAATTCAAGCCCGAGATATGGTTTGTGGTTTTCATAGAAAGCGGAGAATAATAGCCTCAACAGTTACTAAAAGCTTTAAAATAAACTGTGACCAAAGCGCGAGTTTCGTGGAAAGCAGAATGCGCGCGTGAAACAGAGATTTTTTTACTGTCCAAGACTAATCATAATTTTACGAGCAACACTTGCGCGCAGCGCATCGCCGTTTTACCAGGCAGAGGCGGTTGAATGGATTGGCAGGTCAATTCTCTATGAAACGCGCACTTGCGGAAATTTTCGCGCCCAGTTGCTAGTACCTAACAGTGCGCTGCGCTAAAAATAGGATACGACAGAACGGTCATCATGCCTCCTGTTCATTACTAGATATACCCAGCTAATGATTTGTAAAGTTTCCCAACGGTTTGTGGGACAAACCGGTGGAAGCCGCCAATTGTGTAACCTCGTGAAGCATGTTGGAAAGCGAAAGTGCCCATTAATTTAGGTGGTGCCACGGAAACATTGTATAGTGTCTTCGTCACTTGGCAGAAGGCATATCCGTGCCCATGGGAGGGGTTTCGGGAGTTGAACCCAAAATAGGGTTGATTACACGACTATGGAATTATATTTTGTGTACAGAACTTCAAGTCCTACATGTTGATATTGGCTTGAAGATAATTCCATGATCACATTTTCCAGATCAATCAGTCGTGTTGCGTCAGACACAAGAAAATAATTATCACACTATGATAATAATGTCTTAGCGTTTTCTTTCAACCCTTATCATCTTGCCTTAGTTTATTTGCTTCTGTTTTTAGTTGTACATACTACCAACTGACTGTAAATTGTAACTCGAAGATGTGGGTGCTCTCCTCAAGGCCCTTTGTCTGGTGATGCTTTATTTCTTTCTTCATCCAATATAAATGAAAACAATAAACTAAGCAAGTAGCAAACACGAGCCACTGGCTGATGGCTGGCAGCCGTTGTTCGTGCAAAAAAAAAACGCTGACAAACGAATCCGTCAACATACGGCACCAAGTGGGAAGCGATCGGAACAAAGTTTGTTGTTTCTTGGTTATAGGTATCCCCCATGCGACGATAAAAATAATGACGATGATGATGACGACGAGGGACTTGAGTTGATGGAGCATACGAGAAAGCCGTCCTTTATAATCGCTAATTAAGATGTTTTTTGTTCGTCATCCGAGAAGGATGTGTGTGTATAACAAACTACCGAGAGGAAATATGATCCTACTTACTCTTTATGTGCACATTATTGTATGCGCTTCTGTCGACGAGACAGTAAATCGATTCGCTTTGTTTGATCAATAAACAAACACAGTGCCTGGGCGTGAATGACTTTCAAGATAGATTTTTTCGTAATTTATAATTGCGTTGAGCAGTTTAAGGTAAGATCATTTTGAACCAAAATGACTTGGGAATACGCAAAAACTTTATTAAAAATTTCCGATTTGAATCAAACTTTGCTCACGAAATCGGTTTACAAACAAAGAGACATACTTTATACGAATTTATACTTTGTGGAGAGAATGTAGTAAGCCAAACGAACATGTCAAAATTCGAGGTAGCACATTGGGAGGTATTGCAATCAGGTACAATAAAGGATATATTTATTTTCACACGTTTTTCATGTTTTTTTATACTAAACAATGAATTGAGAATGGTCCATAAATTGCTTCATCACAGTGATTCCTAACTGGTGGTTCACAAACCTTTTGTATGGTCAACAAAATACTGATCAATTGTAGTGAAAGCGTTTATATTAAACATAAACAAAAAAAATTAATACTTCACGGTTTTTGTGATGCACTTTATTATTCTCTAGGACTTCAACCGTCATTATCAGTTGTACGAGTCGAATGAAAAAGTTAGCTCGCATTGCACTTCGAGAAAAGATCTGGCAGCTCTGACATGTGAAACCTAGTTGCCAACGTGGCGGTTTTTTTTCATCGCTTATCTCTCTCTCTCTCTCTCTCTCTCTCTCTCTCTCTCTGAGTATCTCTTCTCTAGACTAAAGAACAAAACATTCATTATGATGATGATGATAATGGTCCCGCCACATACCCCTACAAAGGTTTGAGCTGGAGGATTTATCTATAGATAATAATTAATGTAGTCACATTTTAATCAGCTATACAAAAAAAATCGAACTGATTTCACCTTCAGATATAAACTTCTTCAAAAACTGTATACTTGATTCATAAAGCACACAAAACTAGCACAGGGTTTTCATGACCTCCAGCCAGACTAACCCAAAACTACTACATGATTTTCTCTAAGCATTCAAATACCAATTTTAACTTAATTGCTAAAAAAATCATTTATATCTGAAACCCGCGCGCGAGGCTCAAGCTTTTGTAGTCTCTTTCTATTATTTTTTGAAGCTACAACAACATTAATGGAAAAAAAATCCACAATCATCACCACATACCACGTGGACAAATTTTCAACGATTATCACCACCCCCCCTCCCCCAAGCTGTCCACGTGGTATGTGAATGGCCCCTTATAAATTTTCAAAAGTCCAAACATATAAATAAAATTATACAACACAATCAGATCCGTTCGTATAAAAATTCGTCATTTACAAGCTTCAATAAAACAATCAATATATGAATAGAAACCAAGACAAATTGTTCATCTAAAAGAAATCCGTTTGTTAAAACTTCGTCATACAAAATCCGTTTGTTCAAACTTCGTCAGGTAAACTCTACATCATTTTGAAAAACTTAGTGTCGTTCTATACAATAGAAACTTTCACGTGTGAAATGCATTGTCTCTTAAACTTCGCAAGTGTTGGTGCACGTTTAACATGTCTTGGCATCGAATTGAAAAAAAATTTATACCTTTATAAAACAAAATTTTTGTGAAGCTCTAGTTAGAAAAAAGGTGTTCTTATTTCATCCGCGTTTCTAGTGTTATATCTATGTAAATCTCTTCCTCTTTCAATTCGATCACTCAAATATTGAGGTAGCAAACCAATAATTATTTTAAAAATGAACACCATAGACAAATAAACAATTCGTTGCTTCACAGATAGCCATTGCAAAGCGTCCAACGTGAAAACAGAGGAAGTTAATCTATCACAATTTAAAATTAAACGCATTATTCTATTCTGCAAACGTTGTAACCTCAATAGTTGTGTGTTATTGGCCAAGTACAAAAAAGCAGGGCAAAAATCTAAATGTGGAGAGATGATTGACTTGTATAGCTGTATTTTACTACTAATCGTTAATTCGTTTTTCAGACGGCATAGCATTCCATACTTTTTGGCAATTTTCTTGATGACATTATCAATGTGAGCGTTGAACTTTAGGTTGTCATCAATAATCACGCCAAGATATTTAATCTCCCGAACGCGACCAATAGCCTCATCATCTATAATAACAGAGATATCGTCATTTACAACGGTGCGCGAGAAAATCATAAATTTAGTTTTATTAATATTCAATTTCAATTGCTTATACCTCAACCATCTGCTCAGAGAACGCAAATCTTCATTCAAGTGTGAAACGGCTTCTTCTACATTCTTAGCTGTAATGAATAATACGGTGTCATTGGCAAAAAGATTAATATCATAAAAACGTAAAACTCGCATCTATCCCGCATATCTCGTAAACGTCGCATCTCATTTATATACATAATCAACAAAAGGGGCCCTAATACACTTCCCTGTGGAACTCCAAGATCATTCTCCACGGGACTAGAAACAGAATCATTAAAAATAGTCCGTTGAGTTCTGTCAGACAAATAGCTTTCAAACCATCTGAATGCAGTACTCAAAATTCCAAAGCGCTGGATTGTGTTTAACAATAAGGGCCCAGAAGTTGTCTCAAAAGCGCGTTTTAGATCCAAAGAAACAGCAAACATTGTGTCTCTATTTTCTAAGTTATCTTTCCATTTTGCTAGTACTAAGTTCAACGCAGTTTCACACGAGTGGCCTTCCCGGTAGCCAGATTGTTCCGGAATTAAAGACGAGTTATTATTTAAATATTCTAGAAGCTGGCCTTTAACAACTAGTTCTAATATCTTTTCTAATGTGTGTAACATGTTGATGGGACGAAACTCTTCGGCTTTAATCGTTCCAGCAACCTTTTGAATCGGAACAACCAACGATTCTTTCCACACCAAAGGCACGTGCCCTGTTTGCAACGATTCATTAATGAGGTCCAGCAAAGTGTGACCAATGACATTGAAGCAATCCTGAATAACTCTAGCATTAACATTATCTACTCCAGCCGTTTTACCTAATGACAAACAAATTTTTTCTATGTTCATCTAACGTAATTGGGTGAAAACCATCAAATGTACAACTACTGTTTATCGGCTGTTTTATTTCGTCGGGTTCCTCGACCGAATTGGATTGATTGATCAATGAAACACTATTGACAAAATAATCATGAAACCTAGATGCAAGAACTTGTTCTGAATGTTCTAATGTGCCTTCAAATGTTATGGGCCGCGATTTACAATTACTAGGTTTTAATTAAGATTTCAATATTTTCCATAACTCTTTGCTGTTATCTTGATGTTGAAAAATCTTTCTCTGGATATATACACAACGCTTTTTTAATCGTTTGTGAATATTTATTACGCGCGATCGTGTACTCCATCCAATGATTCTGATTGTTTGATCTACAAAACTTTTTGTACAGTTTATCTCTCTTGCGCCTAAGGCGCAAAAGATCCAAACTGTACCAGCTGTTCGAGTTTTTCAGCGAAACAAATGTATGTTCAACTAATTGATTCGTACGAGTTTTCAAAATGTTAGTAAGAACAGCTGCAGATTCATCTAAACTACCGGTCGCGATTGGAAAATCCAAGCTTCTCTCAACAAAGTTCGAAACAGCCCGTCTCGAATATTTTCTCCAGCATTTAAATTTTATCAAATCATTATTATTATTCAAGTATTCTAGAACACTAATTACTAATGTCTCATGATCGGTTATTTTCATATCAGAATTCGTAACTGAACGAATCGAATCAAAATTGCAATAAACATGATCAATCAAAGTTCTACTCCGCTGGGAAATTATAAATTCAAAATTTCAACAACAAAAGAGAAAACTTCGTTTATTTTTATAATTTTTTGCAAATTACAACAGCAAAATTGGGGCGTCGCCTATAAAAATTTATTTATGAATCTGAATCCACATTATCAAACTGTATGTAGACATTTTATGCCTAACCACTGGTGTATCGAACAGTAAATGAGATTTCGAACCTTCTTCATCACTTCCCTTTTCTATTTTGTAAAAGTTTTGCATGGAAATGTTTATTAACGTCGTTATTTTTCTTGTTCCAACGATTAAATGTAAAAGCCGCGTTTCATAGCAAATAGAGTTTGTTTAATTCTTCGTTTGCCATCATAAGTCTCTTAGGGCACAAAATTGAACCGGTATACCACAAAAAAATAGTGATGTCTAAAATAATAATGGTCGCAGTGGTACAAATCTTACAACAAAAAACGAAACCAAAATTAATACAACATTACAGGACAGACAAAAGCTTTTTTCATTTTTTTTTTTTCAAATACTTTTAAGATGATAACCTGGAACTGTTGACAACATTTTTATTATCTCTTTACTAACCATTTTTCAAACTTTGAATTTTTAAATTTCAAAAATTTGTTACAGAGTACGACTTGTTCATAGATATTTTTTATTTATAAACTTAGTTGTTAAACATTCTCTTCCACCATAGACAGGCTTCTCCAAACTATAGAAGCTACATTTAAACAATTATTGAATGAAATTTTTTCATTAAAACAAATGACTCCATCTGGGATTATTTTTATTAAAATAAAAGGCATTTTTAAATGCAAGTAACCTGTAGAGAAACCAAATTCATTGCGTGAAGCAGACAGTCGAAATGCACAGCGCGCAAAGATGCTGGTTTGGACTCTTCAAATAAATTGTGTGTGCTCAAGACGATAATTTTTTGTTGGAATGAAGTTGAATGATTAATGAACACTCACACGAATTCTGCCTTTCCGGCAGAACATAGTCAATCGATTCTAAGTTTTAATTCCGTATATAATATTACTACTTTTGTCCAAATAAACAGTAGCAAACGTTCTGAGGATTTTTTCTCTTCTACATCAAAAATGCGATCTTGTTTCAAACCCACACCTCTATTTTGTCATCTGTCGCTTACTCATATTTACAAAAATTTCAAGAAAGAAAGTATGAAAGCTTGCAATAAACGAACTGCGAAGTGATGAAATTTAATACCTTGATTTCTTATGCAGGTATTAAACAATTTGTGGGGCCTTTTTTGTCTGAAACCATTTATATATAAAACTGATAAAAAATTTATACTCCCCCCAATCCAGATGGCTTTGAAACCGATAATTGGAGTTCTATGCCATTTTGACGTCCAGGGTGGCGACTTTCAGTTTGTGAAAAGCTGAAAACGCTCAAATATCGGTGTTTTCGTAAGCAGGCTGACATCTAAAGGCTGTGAAATAGTGTCTAAGTTTTATTAGGGTTGGTGCTGATAAGCATGACACACCCATTTGAGCCAAATACTTACTTAAGAAAAGATTTCTATTGAAAGTAAATTTTACGAAAATCCCCTTAAAAGTTTAAAAATTCAACGAAATTTCGCGGAATATCGAGCCAAAATTCTAATGCAAATAATCAAATTATTTTTTGGTTTGCACTCGCTGCGACTATAAATTAGATTAAATAAGTCTCAACAGATATTGTCTTCACAAATAAAAGTTAGACTTAGAGGAATAAACTCTCAGCTGGACCGGCAAATCATGCGAGAATTTACGCAGAGAAACCATTTTCCACCACCAGACTGTTTATAGCAGCGGACGTGTGAGGGAGTAAGGTGTTCAAAGAAAGGAGCTCTGATTTTTTACCTCATATCTGCTCAGCAGGGTACAGGAAATGCTTCTAACTTTTTTAATTACTAACCGGTTACGGATCTTGGTCCATTAAAACCTTGGCAAAGTTAATTCGGCTCTTCGGGATCATGCTCCGGTGAGAAAAATGATTAGGTACAATTGTCAATTAAACGGAGCGAAATTGGTATCAAAATTCATGAAATCAGGAGTTGATTTTCATTCATTTTGAGTCCATCTGATAAGTTGTCTCGGGAATGGTCAATCCGATCTTGAACATGGTCCCGGAGATCCGGATTAACGGGAACCATGTCGAGCCAACGGTTTTTCAGAGCACAATTAAAAAAAGACGAATTTTCCAATCTTTTAACGGGGCAAGATCCAAACTCGGTCAAGACCTGAAAAAGTTTGAAGCATTTCATTTTGGTGGTTACCCGGGTTCCCTGCAGAACACTTACGAGTATTAAAATTGCCGAGTACATACCGTCTCGAGGTACGATGCTGCCCTAACGAACCAGTCGTCGTTAGTCCGAGTTTCGGTCAGCAGGATCAAATGTCTGTGTATAATGAACCGAAGATCAAGTTCCGAATCGAAAAGTAGCACCAAGGCTTTGCTTAAATAAAGTGTATCACTTGGACACGACCATCAGAGATTCCACTCAAAGTTGGAAATATAATTCATAATTCTAGTGTTACTCCGGAATACCACCCGCTCTGTGGAACCCCCACCCCCTCACCGCTGTGTTGCAAAATAGTGCACCTTTTATTAAAAACAAATAAATTATAAGAAACAAGAGTTGTTTCTTATAATTTATAGACGTAAGACGTCCAAAAAACAATGATAAATGATTTTTGAAGAAAATAAACCAAGGAATCTAGAAAAAATATCGTTTTTGACCGGACCTGTTGCCAGAAAGTTGATTCTTGAATTTTCAAACTAAACTCACATTTTCCGGCAAAAGCGATGAACTTTATTCTAAATTTGAGAGTTTCATCGTGTTTCACGGAAAATTTTACGTAAGAAACACTTATCACCCTGACGTAATACACGGATGGAAATATTTATAAGGCCACCATCATTTTTGGTGTTAGTTTTTTGCTATGATTAATAGTATAATTGCCAATTTCAATGGTTTATTATCTTACTCACACTAGTATACCCAGCCTAATAATAGAAACATTTTGAGGTATTACTGTTTGTCGCATAGAATTCTTGTTTTGTGTATTAAGAGATGGAAATAATTACAACGCCATCATTTTAGTTTCTTAATTTAGTTCACTAGTATGTGTCTGCCTTCAACATTATTCAAAATAACTGTTAGCCAGGTTAACTAAAGGTTGTAAGATATTGCTTAAGGCATACGTACTTTAAAATAATGCAATTTTCAGACTTTTATGGACCATGCTACAGGGAACGGTTTCAACGGAAAACGAGCGGAGTGAAACCGATGTTTGAAATGAGGAAGGGTTTTCTACTCCCGAAGTTGTATGATAGGAGCATGATGAGTAGAACATGGTGTAACGGTTTGACAAAAAGTAGGCGCGGGGTGAGAAAGCGTTTTTTCACTTTGGAAACGAAGCATCACTATGCAACAACGAATAACTTTTTCGTGTTTGTTGATGTATTCTTACTAGCTAGGCAATTTAATATCGCAAATTCAGGTGTTTAAGGTTAGGAATTGTTTCTTAAATTAATGAATATTGGTTGCAAGGTATGTAGCATTCCCAAGCAACATTTGAAACATAATTAAAAAATACATAGTGATCATTTGTTGCACTAATGAAATTCCGAGGTTTTAAGAAACAATTTTTGTTACTACGATGAAATTGTAAAAAAACAAGCAACAACTAAAGTTGCAACGCTGCTTCAAAAATCTTCACACCAACAACGTAATTTGCGAGGTTGGATTTGTTGCTGAAACGTGTAAACGGCATTTGAAAACCTAACCTTCACTGAATAGATCTAGTGGGTGGAGCAAATAGGTTGCCAACGTGATGCTTGCGAGATACAAAAAACAAACACACACAAATACTTCTAAAAGTTGCTGTCATGTGTCTGAAGCCATGTAACAGCAACTTTTGCTCGATCGTTCGCCTTATATTTGTTTTTGAGATGAGGTTGTTTACTGCGTTGTAACTTTTGGGTACTTGGACTAGAAGTCATCCAAAAAGTGTGGGTCTCCAAAACGAAATGTGACAAATTGCTTTGAATTTCAATATCACGCTGAGGTACTGATAAATTGAAGAAGCAAAATTGAAACTGGTAATGAACATTAGCATGATAAGGGAAGCAATATTTAAAACTGAGCCATGAACTAGCAAGTGTTTCTACAGCAAATGACGTAAATAGTACAAACGAGAAAAGTGAATAGAAATTGATAACTGGAACTGAATCCTCAAGTTTCTGGAAATAATCAAAGATAAATCTCTATACAGACAATCTCTTTCCATTCTGACCATTTGCCATTTTACAATCTTACCACAACGCCATGAAGTTTCTATTGCGCCCTAGTTGCTGCTACGATGCATCTTCGTTGCTGAAATTTTACCATGCAGCATTTACCATTTTATTTCATGGCCTACTGGCGTATAGTTTTATTTAACAGAAGGCCAACAGCTCAACGGACATGTACATGTAATTATCATATGAATTTTCATTTTTATAATGCTTAAAACTGAAGAAAACATCAAGGTGTACGGATTTCGATACTGTACGGGTTTCGATCCAGCATGGTACTGCATGTAATTTGATAACAAATTACATGCAGTAGGTAGTTCATACACATTGCGGTTTCATTCTTGAAACTTGTGTTGAAACAACGAAAATGTTGCAATTGGCTCCACCTCCTGCGCTTTTTTTGTCATTGTATAAGTAACTGAGATGTAACTGCAACTTAATTTCGCATAAGAATTTGTTACTGTGATGCACAAAGGTCATAATTGAAACAAATTTTGCTGCTTTGGTTGCCATATATTTAATTTAAATGCATCCAAATGATATATTATGAGATGCGACAATTTTTATGCTCTAGTGGTTTATAAACAAACCTACTCGCTGGCAATTTTTTTCTCAATATGGCCGAGTCTGCTTTCGACATACCGTTACACCTTGTCTTTATACATCATGGATAGGAGTAGGAATTTTGTTTAAAATTGTAGGCATAATTTTACACAATCCATGGTGCTCAATATGCTACAAGGAAACGTTCTAGTGGACGTCAATGCTAATTAGGTAGAGACAAACGACAGTCTAGCGCCTTACTGTTGAATCCAAGCTTTCATCAGCTGAAATAAATGCAGAAATGAACATCTAGTTGACAGTCGACATTCAACAAGTTTCAAAATCCGACTCAAACTTTTCATACAGGAAAGCAGTCGCTATATCACGACTTCTTTCGCGGCATACAAACAAAAACACACTTGAATTTCTTCGAGAAAAACAAATTCTGAAATGCAAAATAATCTAGAGAGGTTTCCAGTGATGAAAAAGTTCATTCTTGAGGATTCCGATGTTTCAGGAGACGAGAGAACCTCGCAACTTTGGAGTAGGTGCCATACACAAACAATAATAATACTACATTTGGACAAACATTAATAACACTAGAAAAGCTCCAATAGGCTTTATATAAAGCAGAAAAAAATCCGAGAAGTACTGGGAGCTTTGAATTCTTTCACGGAAAAAGTTATGCACGAAAATGTTATTTTTCAGCAATATATTGCTTTATTTTAAACAGCCGGTAACACAAAAAAAATTCTAGATGCCCATAATTTTGCTCTAATGGGTTGGCCATCGTGTAGTTCGGGCTTGAATCCGTTTAAGAATGAATGGGAAATGTGATTAGTAAATTTATTCGCACAGGACAGGGAATTCGAAACTGCTGAACAACTGAAAAAAAGCTATCATCCACGAGTAAGCTAAAATTATTCGCAATACGCTGAAATCTCTTATACATTCTATGCCAAGGCGGCTTCAAAAGGTTATACATAATTAAGGCGAAACAACACATTACTAATATGTTTGCTTTCGAGTTTTATTGCTAATTATTTTATTAGAAATTGTTTTTTCAAAATGGTGTTATATATATTTCCATCTTGAAATAACGAAATGATCCAACACTTTATGTATATACTTAATATGCAAATGATTAACTAACACAAAATAGTAGGTTATCGTACACAGATTATGGAAATACAATAACAAAATATTCTTGTTTAAGAACTTTATGAAAAAGTACCATATTAGAGGTGGCGTTATAATTATTTCCACTAGCATATGAGCCAATCTCGAGATTTAACTTTTTGATGAAAACAGTTTTAAAATTCTTAATTTTCATCTAACAGTCATAATTATAGATGTCTGTCAACTTTCTAAACCAAAGAACAACCCAAGCAATGATATTTAGAATTTTTCTGGTTATGGAAGAACCAAAAAAATCCTTTCTTCATCTGCAGCAGTGTTGCCAATTTTTGCTTTCGTTTAATCCAGCATATGAACTTTTAACCAATGATTTATAAGTATAACGAACAAAATTGAAAACGTGTAGTTTGGAGAAAATTCAGAAATTCAAAACTTTTTTCGTAAAAATGTTATATCTCGAGATTGGCTCATATTGCCTTGGGTTACCCAAGGTGTTTCTTTCATAAAATTTCCGAAAAACATGATTAATTTTTTTTTTTTATTCTCGCTTATTTTCCGTCGGTCTAGTTCCGCCACTGTTGTGGCCAATCACCGACGCCCAGGGAGGCGACTCCACACCCAGGACCCTAACTCACGACCCGTTTATTAACGGACCGGCGCCAACGGCTTTACTTCCTCATGCGATGGAAGGCGTGATCCCAGAGATTTTTTCGCCTCAGAAAATCTCCCGGTGTCGGCTAGGATTGAATCTAGACCAGTTGGGTTGGTTGTGAGTGGATCACGCCACCTCACAACCATCGACACCTATGTCGGCGGTGGGATTCGAACCCAGGCGTCGAGCGTGGTTGGCGGAGACGTTACCAACCACACTAGGCCCCCGCTCTAACATGATTAAATTATCAAATTGGAAATACAATTGGCTGCATTTTCCGAAAAATTTAATTTTAAAATACAAAAGTAGTCTATCTGGCAACACTTTCGGTCAAAAAAAATATTTTTCTGAATTCGTTTTTGTAAATTTAGGTCCTTTTCCGTACCTTGCACAGAAAAAAATCATCTCCAATCGATTAATTGACCAATTTCACACGAGAAAAGCTGTTTTCCAGGTTGCCTGTCCACCGGCAATTAATTAGTGGGAATTCGGGTTCCGTTTTTTCCAGTGTGCAGCGGTCTGGTTACCCCATAGGACATTATTAAAATTTATCATCATCAAGAATGGTCAGTAAATGGCTGGACATGTGCAACTTGAGACCCTAATGTAGTCACTCATCTCTGTTTAGCAACTCTAATTTCAACCTCCACGACGTACCGACTGGGTACGAGTAACCTTAGCGGAGATCGGGTAACCAACTCACGGTGGAAACTTTGGTCATATGCTAACTGGGAAGGGAAGTCGTACGCGGATGAGTCCCCATGTTAGGAGCAGCGTACAATAGCGTCTGACCCGGAGGAATCATGAAATGCTGTATCCCGCCAGATACACATCTTAGGATGACAGCCGCAGTAGCAGGATGTAGGTATTAGCGTGGAACAAAAAATAAATGTTAGCTCCCATGCACTTCTCGCGTTCCTCATGGGTCTTATTACAACTGTGCAACTTTTCGGAAACTTCTATTGCTTAATTTTCAAATGAAAGCCGCTCGTTTTGGTTATGGTTATGCTCGAACGTTATTTATACAAAAATTTGTAGTGTAATTTGTGTTTTATTATGCAACTCGAATTAAAGAATCACCTTGTTTATCAGTCGACCAGCTCTTAAAATGCTGACTTTGGATGTAATACAGTCATACCTCGATATAAGGCAACTTTATTTTTATTTTCGTTACGTTATATCGAGTTACGTTATATCGAAGCAAAAAAAAAAATATTTTTAATTTATGCAAGAATGTTAATGGTTGTTCAAATAAGCGCAAAAATCCATTTTCCATCACCTATCAGTATTTTTAAACCTTTCTTATGCCCATTTAGAAATATTTTCAAAGGCAAAAAAAAAATTTTTTTTTCAATTGACACACAGGTTACTCAAAGATGCGAGAAAATCTATTTTCCATCACCTATCAGTAATTTTAAACCATTCTTATGCCAATTTAGGACAATTTTCAACAAGAAAAAAAAAATTATTGGTGCAAGACTGTTGACGGTTACTCAAAGATGCGCGGAAACCTATTTCCCATCGCCTATCAGTATTTTTTAACCTTTCTTATGCCCATTTAGAGAAAATTTAAACAAGAAAAACAATTTTTTTTCTAATTGATGCAAGACTGTGAATTGTTACTGAAGGATGCGTGAAAACCTATTTTCCATCACTTATTAGTATTTTTAAACCTTTTTATGTACATTTAGGACAATTTTCGCATTAGTTTCATTAATTTTAAAACTTACTACAAACACTTTTTTGAAGCAATATATACCCCGAAAACAGTTGCTGTATCATTTATTTTCAATTTCAATACATTTTCAAAGTTACGTTATATCGAGGTAAAAGTTACGTTATATCGAGTTACGTTATATCGAGGTTGCCTTATATCGAGGTTGCCTTATATCGAGGTATGACTGTATCAGAAAACAGAAATCCTCTGCCACGTTAGAAATTTCAGCGAACGAAATCGGTACTAGAAGCATCCATTTGTGAGGAATCGATCATCGATTCATGTTTCTAAAATATTTCTAAAAATTATACAAGAACTTAGAAGTTCGAAAATTTCACGGTACATTTATACTAAATTTTATTTTACAATGCACGGTTTATGAACTATACATTTTTGAAGTATTTTTTAACATAGCAGCATAGAAAATGTCATTTGAAGTTTTCTGGGAAAAATGATGATTCTGATTTTTTAATATTTTATTTTCTATGTAAACGAGATATTATAAAATGATGAAACCCTTACGAAAAAGCGAGGAATTCTCTGCAGTATTGTCATAATATTTGCTATTTGGTTTGAAAAATGATGACACAACCCGACAAAAAATACCCTAATGTTTTGAGGAAAACTTAGAAAATAATTCAGTAAACTTTTATGTAAGTAAATAATCTAAACAACTCACAAAAACTCACTAGAAACTACGCTAATTCCCAAAACCGCCAGAATGTTACATAAAACACAGCTGTACTTTTAATGTACTATCCAGCGGAAGACAGGATTTGCGGGCATCGGCATGCAGAATGTCACCACGATTTCCTTAGCTCTTATCACACGACACCTACAAATCAAACACTACTACAAATCCGCTAACAATCCTCATCCTGTTACTGCAAACTAAACTGGATCACCCAAACATCGGCACACGTGTTCCGATTGCAGATGTTTTTCCTCCTGATGCTCTTCAGCGTTGCCCACCGAAGCAGATCGGAACCGTCGAAATTCAATGAGGCATTTTATTTTCCAAAAACAAGATTTATGCTGCTCGTTTTGCCCTTCCAAAGCCGAAACCCGGAACGGAAGGTGGTGGGCTTCCTGGCGTGCGATCATTCGTAGATCCCGCCTCTTCAAATTACAAACGACAGTTGCCGATAACGTAAACAGAGTTACATCCATACATATGTAAACAAGATATGATAGGTTCGTAAATCACAACCAAAACTATATAGTAAAAAAAAACTTTTTGATCCTACATCACACGGCCAATCCAAAAACTCAAACAAACTCACCGGTGGCGACTTTGTACTGGCTGCTAGAATCTATTGCGCAAACCGTTGCGGGTGCCATACAAGATAGGCTTTTGTTAGTTGTTTTTTTTTTCTAGCTGGCTGTATATTGTGTTAACAAAAGCACGATTGTAACATGAACCAAAAAAAGTCGATAATCTTTTCATTAACAAATACCTTAAAACCAGTTGAGTAAAGTTCGCTATAAATCCGTATGTCCGCTATAATCCTTCGCAAGTTAGTATCCTTCATGTGTTGCAATCACATTTGAAACAAACACACACGCACACAAATCACAGCTAATGGTCCAGCGAAACAATCTCCAAAGATCACCTAGTGTAATAATGGCACCGATTCTGCACTAAGAACATCACTAAACTCCCAAAGTAACACTTTCACAAATGCAATTCCGGCCACAACTATCTCCAATCTCACAGGGACTGCGTGAATCCATAAAACGGGTTCGAGCTCGCAAGGGGCGCTGCTTTTTCGTTTCCGCACTGGCGCGTAGAATAACGAGTACTGAACGGCATCATCGCAGCATCGCGTATCCGAGCCGAGCCAAACCAAACCAAGCGCACAAGGCAGGCACAGTTTCGAGTTTCGAGAGCGTAGTACCTACGACGATGCGGGATAGGAGCAGAGCCACAGAGACCCCGGCCAGGAAAATGCCAGCCACGGAGCTCTAGCACGGTTCACTGCGACACGGGTTTGTAAAGCGTTCGTACGAAGGGGGAGGGCGCAGGCTAGCAAGCGAGCGGGCGACGGCGGCGAGCAACCGAAAATCAACGCCATTCATCCCGTGTGTAAACAAAATCGTCACTTAAGAGCTCGGGAGCGATGCCTGCTGCTGATGGTGCCCTGGTTGGTGCTCTTCCACAGGGCGCACAGGGCGGCGGACGGGATGTGGGTCGGGAAATTATGACTGGCTATCAACCAGCCAAGAGAGAGAAAGAAGCTTCGGTGGATGTAGTGAGTGAGAAATGGGACGCCAGAATGGTACGATTTTTTTCGAACTGTATCCTGTGTAACCCGTTTTAACTATTATGGAAAGCTGTACAGTTGAGTTTAGTTGGGTGTATTCTGCAAGAGTTGAGAACAAATTTTTGTTGGTTCATATATATTTTTGTGTATTCATTTTGCAGAAGTAACCATTGTCTTACTCCTCTGAAATGTGTTACAGCTAAAGTGGCCTACAGAAGGTCTGTTCTGTTCAAACATTGTTCAATTATCTTGTTGCTATGCTAGATCTCTTCCAAATCCAATCTAACATACTGTTTCTATAATCTAAATTTTGGCCCCCTTTCGTGCATAATAATGAGACTACTAAAACTGTAACAAATTGGATAATGGCAGTCTCAGAAATGTTTGTTTTAGTCGTGAAAACATCTATTTCTGTCGATCTTAATCAAATACACTTTTTTGCCGCTTTTTACGCGGCTTTTTTTACGCGGATTCCGGAATTTACGCGATTTTTTTTACGTGGATTCCGAAATTTGCGCGGTTATTCTTTTACGCGGATTCCGGCATTTACGCGGTGTTTTTTTGCGCGGATTTCGGTTTCCCCTTTACTCGGAATGCAGAATTAACGCTGGTTTTTTTACGCGGATTCCGGAATTCACGCGGTTTTTTTACGCGGAACGTATCCCCCGCGTAAAAAGCGACTTTAGTGTACAAGAACAATGCTACATATAAATGTTTTATGACCGCCCTCGCCATACAGTTTGAATCACCGTGAATATAAAAAGTATCTTAAAAACTGAGTTTTTCAATTACAATTACGAAAAAAAAAACGGGTTCTTGATATCGCAGTGTTAACAAGGTTTTCATTGAAAATTGACAAATGTTTTTACAGAAAACAACATTATTTTACCAAAATACATTAGAAGACACATTTTGACATTTTCCCAACGAATCTCATACGGAATACGCTCAACGTTAAGCATAAGTTACTAGCCCTATTTTTGAAGCTGATAGGAGTTGGCTTAAAGTAGAAATAAGAAGAAGAAGAACGTTAAGCATTTGTTAGTTGATTTCTTTGATGCAGTGGACTTAAAATTTCTTACTAGAGTTTTGCCTAAATTATAATAAAAAATACAAAAACCAGGATGAAAACATATGAGATGGTCGGCTATGCCGATAATATAGTCCTCATAATTCGCGGAAAATATAACTTAATAAGCGAGACAAATCTCACAGTGTGCAGTCCTACAATTTCTGGAAATAACAAAAATTGACATGTTTCAGAGAAAACTCCTCTATCTGATCTCAGCCATATTTTACTGAGGGGCTTATTACGGATGTCACCTCACGGTGAGAACGAAGTGAAAAAATCTCACGGTGAAAAAAGACGCGTGGAAATCAAATGGGAATCACTTTCACCGTGCCTATTACGGTTGTCATCTCACCGTGAAGTGACTCTTGTAATAAGCCCCTGAATAAATTTCTTTTTGAGCGTCTTAGTAGAATGGAATTGAATGTTGAGAATAGGTTATATTTCCATTTAATTCTACTACAAAAAATCGAATACCCTTTAATTGAATACCGTCCGCAGATACGTATTTCGGTTGCTACATACAACCATGTGAACAGTCCACATAAGCACTGATGGTGGTTGTTGTAGCAACCGAAATACGTATCTGCGGACGGTATTCAATTGAAGGGTATTCGATTTTTTGTAGTAGAATTAAATGGAAACATAACTTATTCTCAATATTCATATTTTGACGTGAGACTACGTCTTTCTTCACTATACTAAGGTACATTCTGGGAAAACTGGATTGAACATGTAACGTTTTTGGTTGGCGGAATGGAAGATTTTAGATGCTAATAGCGCTCAAACAACTGTTCCGATTTCAATAGTTGATATACCGTTGGAAAGCTAAAACATACATGATTTGTATAACATGATAATTTAAGTTGCCATCTTCTCATTACTCCGCGAAAATAGCGGGAAAGTTTGAAGGTCGAATATCCACATACATTTCTCATACGATTGGTATATTTCCCTAACGCAGACTTCAAAAACCTAGACGGAATGATTTCACGCATTCAGTCATTGGCTAGCAATGCCAGCCAAGGCATCGCATTCATCACCCAACGCAAGCGACGAAGAAAGAAAGCAGAGATGCTTCCACGTGATTGGTTCTTCCCCCAATCACCCAAGTTCCCCACACTAAGTGACGCTATAAAAGGACATTCCATGTTGAGAGAAGATCATTCCCTGGTCGACCGTCAAAGCGAACTGTTCGGCTTCCCTTCGATCTGAGTTGGACCCCACCAGTGGTAATCTAATTCAGATATCGTTGTTGGATTACAGCCCGAAACTGGACGTGAACGGCACTGGGGACCATTGGAAGCCGTTGGAAGGGACCATTGGAAGACTCGGAAGCCGTTTGGATGCTGCCGATAGTAATTTATGTAGGTATAGTGTGTCGTATACCAAGTGTGTGTGTCTGAGTAGCGTTAGCGTGTGTTTCAGACTGGGACACAGTTGTATGGGAGAAAAGCGTTGGTGTAATTTTTTCGCTCCAATGCACTTTTCGTGTTCCTTATGGGTCCTGTAACAACTGTGTAACTTTTCAGATCGATCGGTGGAACCCCTGATTTGCGCCCGATTTTTAAAGTTTCCATACGATTTTATATGGGAAAATCCACTTTTTCAAAACTTATCCTCTAGAAATTTCCAGTTGGCTCCTAAAAATATACCAATACATGATATTTGTAGGAAATTTTCCTGGGAATAATTCTTCTGAAGACTGTAAGGCGCTACAAAATTTGTAGAAAAAGTTATTCACCTTAAACTGATCGAATGTCTGACGAACGGCTCAACATTGAATTTTTCCAGCAACACTGCTGCAGCATGCTGCTGTTGCAAACTCAACAACGTGATGAGAAACAGTTTCGCGTAGAATTAAGCTTGAAAGCGTGATTTTTCGCTCATAGTATCTTCGGAGAAAATGCTTAGAATATCAATCCCTATATTTTGATAGTATTCGTTGTGTGATTCATACCCCTAAAAGTGAGAAATCAGCTTTCTAAACACCCCTACGTAGCGAAAAACATTTTCGTGTGGGATTAAGCTTGAAGGTATGATATTTTGCTCACGTTATCTTCATTGCTTAAAATATTAATTATTAAGTTTTAATGTAGATTGATTACTCCCCCTAAAAGAGGAAAGTAAACTTTCTGAACACCCACGTCGTGTGACTCTGGTGTCTTTCAGAAAAGAGTTTGGTAGATACATAGCTACAATTTGTGCAGATACATGGCTAGCAGGTCACTACGAACCACGGTAAATGAAGTCTTTTGAAAAAGAGAAAAAGAGAGTATTGATCTTTGGGCGGGATGTTGGTTGAGCGGGCACCAAGGTGGGCCACTGAAAGATCCGAAACAACTGGAAAAGGGTAGGTTTTCAAAGTTTTTCTTTAGCTACCCGTGTTGATTGCAAACCGCTGTCTGTTGAAAATGGAAACATCTTTGGCTCCAACTTAATTTTTTATTACTGATAATTATTGCAATTTATATTGATTAATAAATATACAAAAATTCAACAAAAAAGGTTATCACCTTTCAATATTTCAGAGGCTTTTGTTGTCTGTGGGATTCGACAACTTGTAGCAAATAATTCTGTTGATCGGGATCTTTTGTTATTTTGTTGTCGTAGTCGCTGACAAGCTTCACGGCCCTTTCTGCAAAATCATTCACTACTGCAATTGCCTTCACGCGTTCTTGTGCTTCCAGATATTGTTTATTTGATTACCATTTTTCAGGTTTTTCTTTAAAAAAGTCCGATGAGATTTTCATGATTTCGAAAAATCGTTTCGTTGCCTTCGTTACAAAGTTAGAAAGTATAGAGTTTTTCTGAATGTTATCAGCCTTTACTAAGACTTTAGCATTCTCAAGTTGTTTTGCCTTCTTAAGTTTTTTTTTTGCTTCTGTTTACCTTTTTTCGCTACCAGAACAGACGAATGTCTTCTTCTTCCTCACCTGTGTATACCTCATTGGTTCGTAGTGACCTGCTGGCCATGTATCTGCGCAAATTGTAGCTATGTATCTACCAAACTCCTTTCTGAAAGACACCAGGGTATGATCTATTGAATTGGCACCAGAACCCAAGTTGTCACACGAGGTGGGTGTTTAGAAAGTTTACTTCCCTCTTTTAGGGGGAGTAATCAATCTACATTAAAACTTTATAATTAATATTTAAAGCAAGCTCTCCGATAATGAAGATAACGTGAGCAAAATATCATACCTTCAAGCTTAATCCCACACGAAAATGTTTTTCACTACGTAGGGGTGTTTAGAAAGCTGATTTCTCACTTTTAGGGGTATGAATCACACAACGAATACTATCAATATATAGGGATTTATATTCTAAGCATTTTCTCCGAAGATACTATGAGCGAAAAATCACGCTTTCAAGCTTAATTCTACGCGAAACTGTTTCTCATCACGTTGTTGAGTTTGCAACAGCAGCATGCTGCAGCAGTGTTGCTGGAAAAATTCAATGTCGAGCCGTTCGTCAGACATTCGATCAGTTTAAGGTGAATAACTTTTTCTACAAATTTTGTAGCGCCTTACAGTCTTCAGAAGAATTATTTCTAGGAAAATTTCTTACAAATATCATGTATTGGTATATTTTTAGGAGCCAACTAGAAATTTCTAGAGGATAAGTTTTGAAAAAGTGGATTTTCCCATATAAAATCGTATGGAAACTTTAAAAATCGGGCGCAAATCAGGGGTTCCACCGATCGATCTGAAAAGTTACACAGTTGTTACAGGACCCATAAGGAACACGAAAAGTGCATTGGAGCTAGTACTTATTTTTTGTCCCACCCTAGTGTGTATGTGTGTGTGTGAGTAGCGTGTGTATGTGTGTGTGTGAGTAGCGTGTGTATGTGTTTGTGTGTGTGTGTGAGTGTGTGTGTGTGTGTGTGAGTAGCGTGTGTATGTGTGTGTGTGTGTGAGTAGCGTGTGTTTGTGTGTGTGAGTAGCGTGTGTGTGTGAGTAGCGTGTGTATGTGTGTGTGTGAGAGTAGCGTGTATGTGTGTGTGAGAGTGTAGCGTGTATGTGTGTGTGTGTGAGTTGCGTGTGTGTGTGTGTGTGTGTGAGTTGCGTGTGTGTGTGTGAGTTGCGTGTGTGTGTGAGTTGCGTGTGTGTGTGAGTTGCGTGTGTGTGTGTGTGTGAGTTGCGCGTGTGTGTGAGTTGCGTGTGAGTTGCGTGTGTGTGTGTGTGTGTGTGTGTGTGTGTGTGTGTGTGTGAGTAGCGTGTGTATGTGTGTGTGTGTGAGTAGCGTGTGTACGTGTGTGTGTGAGTAGCGTGTGTATGTGTGTGTGAGTAGCATGTATGTGTGTGTGTGTGAGTAGCGTGTGTATGTGTGTGTGTGTGTGTGAGTAGCGTGTGTATGTGTGTGTGTGTGTGTGAGTAGCGTGTATGTGTGTGTGTGAGTAGCGTGTGTATGTGTGTGTGTGAGTAGCGTGTGTATGTGTGTGTGTGTGTGTGTGAGTAGCGTGTGTATGTGTGTGTGTGAGTAGCGTGTGTATGTGTGTGTGTGTGTGAGTAGCGTGTGTATGTGTGTGTGTTTTTTTTTTTTATTTTTTTTATTTTTTTTTAAGGTGGCGGGGAAATCTGCAAACAGACACCTGAGAAGAGAACTCAGGGTGTGAGACTGGGGGAGAGATGCTGGGGTAGTTACACTCGCCCAGGCACCTACTGATCCCTGTCTCGACCCACTAAAACCCCTCCAGTCTCCAGCCCTAGTCTTCCCGGAACGACGGTCAAGTATTACGTCGGGGAGTGGCTTTTGTGCGTGATGCACCCTCTTTACTCTTTAACCTCCTAGCTAACTACCTGGAGACTGGTAATAAGCTACCACTGGCGTGTTGGTGGTTGACCCGCCACACACGTTGCAGCTCCAGAACAACCTGAGAGGCGGCCGCACAGACCGCGTTCCAGATATCCGGGTCGTCGCACATCCTCCGGACTAGATTGTCCGGAGTAGTGCCAGGCCCGCTCACAGCCATCATGTTGCTCCTCGCTCTTACGAAACGGGGGCATACGAAGAAGACATGCTCAGCAGTCTCCTCGTCCTCCACGCACTCGGGACACATGGGGGACACCGCGTGTCCGAACCTGTGCAGATATTGCCTGAAACAACCATGGCCTGACAGGATTTGTGTCAGGTGGAAATTCACTTCACCATGTCGTCTCCCGACCCAGCCGGATATCTCCGGTATGAGTCGGTGCGTCCATCTCCCTTTGTGGAGTTGGACCATTCCCGCTGCCAGCGGAGCATCGAGAATGACCTTCTGGTACCTCGTATGCCCCTAGTGTCACGTTGGTCGAAACACTCTCTGTCCTCCTTGATGGCGATGCTGATAGGCATCATGCCGGACAAGACACAGATTGCATCGTATGACACCATACGATACGCACTCGCAACTCTCAGGCACATGAGCCTGTAGGTACTTTCCAGTTTACCACGGTAACTGTTAGTACCTAGCGCTCTGGACCACACTGGCCCACCATACCTAAGTATGGACGAAACCACGCTGGCAAGAAGTCTTCGCTTGCTGCCATAAACCGCTGAGCTATTGGACATCATACGAGATAGTGCTGCAATAGCCGATGAGGCTCTCTTACAGGCATAGTCGACGTGACTCCCGAACGTGAGCTTGTCGTCCACCATAACCCCCAAGAGCTTCAGGGATCGCTTCGAGGTGATGGTGCAGTCTCCGACTCTGACCACCGCCTGTTGCTTCGATTTACGGTTGTTCACAACCGTGACCTCCGTCTTATGATGCGCGAGCTCCAGTTTCCTGGAGCGCATCCAGTCCTCGACCTTGCGTATACAGTGCGCGGCCGTCAACTCGACCTCCTCGATAGACTCGCCGTAAACCTCCAGCGTTATGTCGTCTGCAAAGCCGACGATCACAACCCCTACAGGGAACTTGAGTTTCAACACTCTGTCATACATGACATTCCACAACACCGGGCCCAGGATAGAACCTTGCGGAACTCCTGCGGTAATTGGGACGCACTTCTGACCCTCCTCCGTGTCGTAAACAAGTGCTCGATTCTGGAAATAATTTTCCAGAATCTTGTACAGCGACACCGGTACATGGATGCTCCTGAGCGCGAGCGCTATGGAGTCCCAACTGGCACTATTGAACGCATTCTTCACGTCGAGCGTGACGATTGCGCAGTAGCGTATTCCCCTTCTCTTGCGCTGGATTGCTACCTCCGCCGTCTTGATGACGGAAGAGATTGCGTCCAGCGTGGACCTGCCCTTCCGGAAGCCGAACTGGTAACTTGCCAGACCGTGTACAACCTCCGTGTACCTCACCAGTCTGTTGAGGATGATCCTCTCAAGCACCTTGCCCGCGGGTCCAGCAGGCAGATAGGCCTATATGCCGATGGGTCCCCTGGCGGTTTGCCAGCCTTCGGCAATAAGACCAGTCTCTGCCGCTTCCACCTGTCCGGAAAGAGACAGTCATCCAGGCACCTCTGCATGACTGCCCTGAACAGCCCGGGGGCCGTTTTTATCGCCAGCCTGATCGCCAGGTTAGGGATACCATCCGGTCCCGGTGCCTTGCTCACCTTTAGGGATTTGGCGATGTGTGTGTGTGTGTGTTAATGGGTGTGTGTGTGTTAATGTGTGTGTGTGTGTGTAAGAAGCGTGGGTGTGTCTGAGAAGCCTGTGCTTGTTAGTAGTGTGTGTATATAGCGTATGTGTAAAACGTGTATGTGTGTATAACATGTGTGTGCAAAAATGCATTCATCCGAGGAAAATTTATTTATGACAGAATATTTTTATAGACAACAAGTTAATTATTTTTCCTATTATTTTGTATGCTATGGTTTGCGACAGGTGTATGTGTTTTTTTTTTTTTTGTTCATGGATTGTTGTGTATGGTATTTGTACGTTTGGTGTGTGTTATATACTATGGCTATGGCAAAATTTAATCTTTACACCCACAATAATCCCACGTCAAGCCTACGTTTGTGCACTCAAGCACATACCCTTTAACTTTTACTGATTAAAACCTACAGGGCCCTTGAGGGTGAGAGTGATATAATTCCGAGTTTTCTAAATTTTCGACATGAGCTTGAAATGAAACATCTGAAAAACATAATAGGCAAAATCAAACAGGCTTACCATTCTGAAACTGCCCGAAAAATGCGGCTCTATATATAGAGACATTTCACGATTCGAACACCTTCGAAGGAACGCTAGGTTCAATCGTGCTGAAGTATCATCAAACTAGTCTGAATACAGAAAGGCCTTAACTGAGTGTAATAAAGAGAAAAGAAGATCCAAATGTAAAAGCGTACCAGTAATCAGCAGGCTCCAGAAAATTCTCTCTAAGACTCACTTTAATGACCTCGAATCCCTCAAGGAAGTGATGGAACTTCTAATTCAGGAACAGAGAAAACGTTGAGTGTGATGGTGCAAGTTCACTTTTCTGGTTCTCTTCCTATTTCAAATACAATAACAAACACTTCAATGTTGGACTGCAATTCTAGTATTCAAAAAGTTAAACTAAACTAAATGGTACACTTAGTGGACCAAGATTATCCAAAAATGAAAGTCTAGGAAAGAAGATTTTCACAGTTTGTAGAGTAGAATAAGCTATTGACTCATTTGCTCCATTCAAGTCTCCCGGACTTGACGGAATGTATCCAATACTTCTTCAAACATGCTAAGGTTTGTTAGATTGTATCTACTTTAACAAAAATATATAAAGTATGCCTTTTGCATGGGTATAGTATGGTGTATGGAATATGGTGTTTATTTCTAGAGCAAAGACGAGTCGTCACCAAAATCCTTCAGACCAATAAGTTTGGCCTCTATTTTTCTAGGAATAATGGAAAAACTTATTGACGAACACATCAAAGACGCAATACTTTTCAGAAACCCCTTGACTAAAATGCAAATGTCAAAGCGGAGAATCAACTGTGAATGCCCTTCACTTAGTTGTAACAAAAATAAAAAATCTTTCGAAAAGAGTTATTGAGAACATTTCTGGACATGAGTCTTTAACAGTGCAAGTTATTTATTTATATATTTAAGTTGATTTAACTAACAAAAATCTGACGTTGTGCGGCCAAATTATAAAAGCGAGGTATTACTTAGTCTTCGTTAGATCTTCGTTGGTGGTTCTTCGAATTCGAGCAGAATTTCTACAACAGAGAATTAATTATCTTGGCGATAAATACAGCTTGATAAATTTTTCTTCGTCGTTCAAGTGTCTCGAGGCCGAGAAGACGGCAGTCGAAACTTTCTGCACACGTTCGATGCACTAGTTGATGACTGCATCAAATTAGAGAAACATTCTCGATCGGAGGCCGTTCCAACGAGCAATAAAGCGCTCTAAGGCAGTGAGGATTTTTGAAATCTCGAGCAATATTTGTGATAAATACAAATTGACGTGAAGCTTTCGAGATAACAGCCGAGCGATGAAGGTGAGCTTAGCATCAAATAGAACACCAAAGTCGTTTACTTGGTCTACTCTATTAAGGGCATGCCTATCGATTCGGTAATTGGAAATTATTAAAGTGCTTCTTCCATGAAAGTTCATAACTTGACATTTAGAAACACAAAGGACATAACCTTGCAAAGACGAATACTTATACTGGACTGATCACTGGTCACTGTCCGAGTATTTACAGGGTGGCAACGTGAAAGTGATACACTTTATTTATGTCATTAAACTCAAACCATTTTCTTTTTCTCTCCGGAATCGATTTCCATACCATCTATAAGTAGTAAAATTACAATGTACTTAGTTGAGTTCAAATTTTTCACCTTTGTGTTTGATAACGGCCCCTAGAAGCTTTTCGTCATTGCAAGCCGCACGCACAACTTCGTTCGGCATTTGGTCCCAAATCTTCACCAAACGTTTTTTTAAGGTGTTCGAACTCAAATGCCTAACGTCGTCCAACTTTCCTAGCATGTATCCCCAGATACTGAAGTGCAGACCGTTTAGATGAATTAATGAAACAAGTTAAATTCTGCTTACACCATTTCTGAACGATCAATGCCTTATGCGCTGGTGCTGAATATTTTGGTCGATATACCTCCCCAAACCATCACAGCTGGCGCATTTTAATATCGCTCGACTACTCTTTTATCGGCTGGTATGGACGAAGACATGCTCCATAAACACATTCATTTTGCTTGTTTAAAGTTTCCTCCAGACTAAACAACTTTTCGTCCGAAACAATAATGTAGCAACCACGTCGGCAATATTTTTACGAGTTATACCGTGAATTTTCTGCGTCTTGAAAGCTGAATATCCAAGGTCCTTTTTAAAAACATTTTGTATGGAAGTGTTTCGTCGGAAACGTTCCTTCACTGCTTTTTTATGTGTGAACTCATCACAGCGACCAGATATTAGTTCTATTGTGATATTGTCCAGGTGTGTACTGTACTCCGCACTTCATAATATTGGCAGTATCACTATTGAAGTAAGTGATACACTTATCATTCATATCCGTGCTTGTGTGTAAGTTTTACCCTTACGTTTCAAGCTTACTGCTTTACTATACCGAGCCTCTGTCCATCCAAACATTATCGCCTAACTACAATTCTCCGGAGAGAACTTTCATACGTTACTCACACCAGTTTTATTATAATAGGGACTAATTTTTGTTAGAAGAAGAGTCAACAGGGGTTGTAGCCGGCCCTGGTCGATCCCTAGCTTGCAGGCAGCTTAAGCGCCACTCCGAAACGGAGACTGCCCACCTAGATTAGTTTCGCCCGGTTGAGACTCCCCGAAAGGGTCGTTCCAAAGAATATACCAAAAAAAGAAATTAGGATCAGACCAGATGGCTACACTAAATCCGGTCACCAAAGACGGGTGGACACCCTTTTATCCTCCAGCAGAAATCACCGCATATTCTCTCAGAGAGTTTGCGGTAAGAAACCACCCGCACAAGAATTTCTCATCACGGGTAATGTCGCTATTTACCACCAGGTATCGCACACACTCTGGAAGAAAAGCTTTGCCGATCGTTCAAATTCCGCCACGCGGAAGACGAAATTACTCTAAACGGAAAACGAACCAGAATGACGTGAAACACTAGAACCGGACTAAACCTTGCGGGAGCAGTACATTAACGAATCTACAACATTATTTGCGTGAAACAAACTCAATATACTACGACGGAAGAACGGGTTTGTATTTAAATCTAACAAGCATGCTATTATATTATAATCTCCATTGTATGTGTGTAACTTATCATCTAGGCTAAGCTCCTATTGTGTGCGTTTTTTTTCTCTCCCTATTTCTAGTGCTCATTGACCCATGTGCTTTCAAGTTTCGATCAGCTGCTCCAGAATGGATATATGCAGTGACGTCCTGCGGTGCGAGCAAATGGCTAGATTTGTTGAGTGGGGCGATCAAAAATTCTGAAACGCGTGCACGCTATTTCGGCCTCCACTCAACGAGCAAAAATCATGGGCGCGGTTTCGATACCGGCCAGTGCGACTAATAGTCGATTATTCGAATATCACAATAAAATTGTGGGGTCCTTCATGAACGCGCCCACTGCTCTCGAGAGTAAATTGGAACGACTCACCAATAGATTGCTGTGTGCTGCTGCTGATGCTGATGTTGGTCGTTGGCGGGTTAAACTGCTGCTGTTGGCGATCACATTAGGCCAACGCGGTCGATCGACACACGCCGATTTGGATGATGAAAATCATTTACTGCATAGCGCCGCTTTCCGGGATACCTCGACCGGAAACGGCCACTAGCCTCACCGGGGACTTTTGTCTGTCCGATGCTGGTCACTTGGGCAGATTTGTAGCGATCTGCGATTGTCCCGCGCGATGGAACGGCTGCCGGGAAAAAGTTCGTCCTGGAGAAGAACGGTACGCGTTGCGTCTTTCGCTGTCCTGCTCTCGCTCGTTCGGCGTTGGGTGAGAGTGCGCAGCCTTGTGGCTTCTCTGCTTTGCACACTTTTCATACGCACTATTGGCAATAAATTTTAATGTCTCACTGCACTTTAACTAGCTTAATACAAATTAACTAGAACACGCGGACAACAGACTTTCAACGCGACACTTCCAAATTGCTTGACGATCTAGGACGAAATGATCGATCATTATTAGTCCTCAGATCAGGGAAGGTGATTTCGTACGAATTTACAGGAAGTACGTAATTTCCCGCAAATCTCGTCGGGAATATTCGGAAATCTACAATTCTGGTTGTTTCATTTTGGCTACCGTCATTAGGCCCTATCTGTCCTTCTCCAACCATTTTTTGGCAATTCTACATGGGAACTACTTCGGGTTTTCTCAACCGCCTGATCTAGAGATGCACATTCTCGGTATGCCGCGTGCGCTAGGGTGTTGCGACAGATACGACAACTAAGGTTGTCTACATCTTGGCGCAACACTTGTGTTGATCGATTCTAAATTAATTCTAAAATAATATGCCCGCTACAGGGTACTGTAAAATTCAGATTGAAGGAAGGGCACGTGGTGGGGAGCCTGAGGATAAACCCATGAAAAAGTCCTTTGACAACTAAATGGGGTAATTTTACTAAAATTCGAACCCACGACCACCCGCTTACCAAAGCGGACACTGTAATCTTGCGGCTGAAGGAGCTCCCCTCCTTCACTGCTTTGATGCCTGCTGGAGTCCGAACACTCCGTTTTTGACGTGGGACTATGTCTTTCTTCACTATACTAAGGTACATTCTGGGAAAACTGGATTGAACATGTAACGTTTTTGGTTGGCGGAATGGAAGATTTTAGATGCTAATAGCGCTCAAACAACTGTTCCGATTTCAATAGTTAATATACCGTTGGAAAGCTAAAATATACAAGATTTGTATATTTTTTTCTTCATCTATAATTTATTTGACACGGCACAAATACAATTCGCCAATTATATATATATATATATATATATATATATATATATATATATATATATATATATATATATATATATATATATATATATATATATATATATATATATATATATATTATATATATATATATATATATATATATATATATATATATATATATATATATATATATATATATATATATATATATATATATATATATATATATATATATATATATATATTTATTATACATATTATATTATTATATTTGTATAACATGATAATTTTAGTTACAATTCTTTTATTACTCCGTAAAAATTGCGAAAAAGTTTGAAGGTTTTTGACGTGTTTTTGCATGGGACTATGTCTTTCTTCACTATACTAAGGTACATTCTGGGAAAACTTGATTGAACATGTAACGTTTTTGGTTGGCGGAATGGAAGATTTCAGATGCTAATAGCGCTCAAACAACTGTTCCGATTTCAATAGTTAATATACCGTTGGAAAGCTAAAATATACAAGATTTGTATATTTTTTTCTTCATCTATAATTTATTTGACACGGCACAAATACAATTCGCCAATTATATATTATATATGGGGTAATTCGCCTCCGAAAGGGTCCAGCGGGGACCCAGGTGGCCACTTTCCGGCTTGCATCGGCCGATGCAACTCTGGCCCTGAAGACAGCCAAACTTAAGGTTGGCTGGTCAGTATGCCCCCTGAGCATACTCCAGCAGCCGGACGTTTGCTTCAGGTGTTTCGAGGGAGGACACAAGTCCTGGACCTGCAAGGGGCCCGATAGGAGCCAGTTATGTAGGCGTTGTGGTGGTGCTGGCCATAAAGCTAAAGACTGCGGGGAGCCTCCCAGGTGCTTGGTATGTACTGGAAAACGGGACGCCAAGCACTTTATGGGAGGCCCACGGTGCCCAGCCGGTAAGGCGGCCACGAAACCACGGGCGTGAGGGTGACACAATTGAACCTGAACCATTGCTATGCGGCACAGCAGCTGCTATACCAAGCAGCGTCTGAGTCGCGGTCGGACATCGCAATCGTATCGGACCCCTACTGCATTCCTTCCGGAAACGGTAATTGGGTTGCAGATAAGTCCAGTACGGCGGCCATATGCACGACCAGCAAGTTCCCGGTTCAGGAGGTTGTGTCAACCTCAAATGAAGGATACGCGGTTGCCAAGGTGGACGGAGTGTTCTACTGCAGTTGTTATGCTCCGCCGCGTTGGTCTATCGAAAGGTTCACCCAGATGGTCGATTTGTTATCTATGGAGCTGACGGGACTAACACCCTTAGTAGTGGCGGGCGACTTCAACGCTTGGGCTGTTGAGTGGGGAAGCCGCCACACGAACCGGAGGGGTCAGATCTTGTTGGAAGCTTTGGCAAAGCTCAACCTAGATCTGGCCAACGTTGGAACCAAGTGTACTTTCAGCAGAAATGGTGCGGAGTCGATCATCGACGTGACGTTCTCCAGCCCAGGACTGATCGTGAACTGGAGGGTAGACGATGGCTACACCTATAGTGACCACCAGTCGGTCTGCTATAGCGTAGTCCAGAACGTGAGGCGGCAGGCGACGGGTAGAGCCAATACTCCGACCGTCCGCGGGTGGAAGACATCGCATTTCGATGCCGAGGTATTTGCAGAAGCAATGAGAAGAGAGCGCGAGGGGGGCAGTTGGCTCCGCCCGAGTGCTGACCAATTAGTTGCCACATTATCGCGGGCGTGCGACGCCACCATGCCTAGGACCCGCCAACCTAGGAATGGTAAGTCACCGGTATACTGGTGGACCGACGCGATAGCGGACCTCCGTAGCGCGTGCCTCCGTGCAAGACGGATGTTGCAACGTGCACGTACCGATGCACAGAGGGTAGAGCGTCGTGTAGTATTCGGATCTGCAAGATCGGCGCTTAAAAGTGCGATAAAGGCGAGCAAAAGGGCCTGCTTCGATAGGCTATGCGCGAGTGCCAATACGAATCCGTGGGGCAACGCCTACAGAGTCGTAATGGCGAAGACCAAAGGCGTGTTGGCGCCTGCAGAGCGATCACCAGCGATGCTGGAGCGTATCATCGAGGGACTCTTTCCACGACACGAGCCAAATCCTTGGCCTCCGGTTGCTGAGTCTCACGTCCGACGTTCCAGTATCTCAGACACAGACCAGGGATGGTCGGCCAACCTGCCGGGCATCCAATCCGTGAGAGACGGCAGCCGTGCAGAGGTTGTGGAGGAGGTAAGGGTTACGAATGAGGAACTCATCGTGATCGCCAACTCCCTAAAGGTGAGCAAGGCACCGGGACCGGATGGAATCCCGAACTTGGCCATCAGGACGGCCATGAAAGTGACCCCCGATCTATTTCGAGCAGTCATGCAGAAGTGCCTGGATGACTGCCTCTTTCCGGACAGGTGGAAGCGACAGAGATTGGTGCTGTTGCCGAAGGCTGGGAAACCGCCAGGGGACCCATCGGCATACAGACCTATCTGTCTGCTGGACACTACGGGCAAGGTGCTTGAGAGGATTATCCTCAACAGACTGGTGAAGTACACAGAGGGTGTAAACGGTCTGGCAAGTAACCAGTTCGGCTTCCGGAAAGGTAGATCCACGCTGGATGCTATTCTCTCTGTCACCAAGACGGCAGAGGTAGCACACCAGCGTAAGAGTTGGGGCATTCGCTATTGCGCAATCGTCACGCTTGACGTGAAGAATGCATTCAATAGCGCCAGTTGGGACTCCATAGCGCTCGCGCTTAGGAGCATCCACGTACCGGTGTCGTTGTAGAAGATTTTGGAAAATTATTTCCAGAATCGGGTACTAGTTTACAACACGGAGGAGGGTCAGAAGTGCGTCCCAATCACCGCAGGGGTACCGCAAGGTTCCATCCTGGGCCCGGTGTTGTGGAATGTCATGTATGACGGGGTGTTGAAACTAAAGTTCCCTGTAGGGGTTGTGATCGTCGGTTTCGCAGACGACATCACGCTAGAGGTCTACGGCGAGTCGATCGAAGAGGTCGAGTTGACGGCCGCGCATTGCATACGCAAGGTCGAAGACTGGATGCACTCTAGGAAACTGGAGTTAGCGCACCATAAAACGGAGGTTACGGTTGTGAACAACCGCAAATTAGAGCAACAGGCGGTGGTCAGAGTAGGTGACTGCACCATTACCTCAAGGCGTTCCTTGAAGCTCTTGGGGGTTAGGGTTGACGATAAGCTCACATTTAAGAGTCACGTCGACTATGCCTGTAAGAGGGCTTCAACGGCCGCTGCAGGACTATCTCGAATGATGTCCAATAGCTCAGCGGTATATGGCAGCAAGCGTAAACTTCTTGCCAGCGTGGTTTCGTCCATACTTAGGTATGGTGGGCCAGCGTGGTCCAAAGCGTTAGGTACCAACAGTCATCGTCGAAAACTGGAAAGTACCTACAGGCTCATGTGCCTGAGGGTTGTGAGCGCGTACCGTACAGTGTCATACGACGCAATCTGCGTCCTGTCCGGCATGATGCCTATCAGCATAGCCATTAAGAAGGATGTAGAATGCTTCGATCAACGTGACACAAGGGGTATACGAGGCACCAGAAGGTCATTCTCGATGATCAGATGGCAGCAGGAATGGTCCAATTCCGCAAAGGGTAGATGGACGCATCGACTTATTCCGGACGTATCCGGATGGGTCGGGAGGCGCCATGGAGAAGTTAACTTCCACTTGACACAGATTCTGTCAGGTCATGGTTGCTTCAGGCAGTATCTACACAGATTCGGGCATGCGGGGTCCCCCATGTGTCCCGAGTGCGCGGATGCGGAAGAAACTGCTGAGCATGTCTTCTTCGTGTGCCCTCGTTTTGTGCATGCGCGGAGCGACATGATGGTAGTGAGCGGGCCAGACACCACTCCGGACAACCTAGTTCGGAGGATGTGTAAAGACCCAAACATTTGGAGGGCGGTTTGTACAGCCGCCTCTCAAATAGTTTTAGAATTGCAAAACAGGCGACAGGTTGACCACCGACACGCCAGTGTTAGCTAACGGCCAGTCTCCAGGTTAGTTAGCTAAGTTAGCAAAGAGATCTATAGAACCAAGAGGGTGCACAGAGCACAAAAGCCGCTCCCCGAAGCAATACCTAGCGGTGGTCCCGGGGAGTATTATGGGCTGGAGACTGGAGGGGTTTTAGTGGGTCCGGTCACTGATTCAAACCAACCCCACACTCCCTGAGGTTGGTCACCTCAGGGGTTTGGATGCAACTTTCCCCTCCACCTGAAACAAAAAAAAAATATATATATATTTATATATATATATATATATATATATATATATATATATATATATATATATATATATATATATATATATATATATATATATATATATATATATATATATATATATATATATATATATATATATATATATATATATATATATATATATATATATATATATATATATATATATATATATATATATATATATATATATATATATATATATATATATATTATTTATTATACATATTATATTATTATATTATTTGTATAACATGATAATTTTAGTTACAAGTCTTTTATTACTCCGTAAAAATTGCGAAAAAGTTTGAAGGTCGAATATCCACATACATTTTTCATACGATAGGTATATTACCCTAACACAGACTTCAAAAACATAGACGAAATGATTTCACGCATTCAGTCATTGGCTACATTATTTCATTATTCATTATTGATTATTCATTATTTGATTCGCTTACAAGCGCTCGACACGAACGGATTTTTTTCTAGAGTGTCTTATCGGAGTATTTTTCACAAGCGTTGTAGAACTGAACAACTTTCCGTCGGAATAAGTTGTGTTTGAGTGCCGTTCTTATTTTTTCCTTTCTGGATCGAAGCTAGCTCAATTGCCGCGATGGCGGATAGGGCCGGCGGTACGGTACCGCCCGACCTGAACATGCAGTGGACAACAAACAACGGACAAACAGTGCCATCGTGGATGGATAGACATGGAGATTTTGGACAAGCACAATTCCTTGTGCTTCAAGCAGCAGAGGGACACGATCTTCCGAAAAACCCATTCATCGTAGGAAAAACAATCCAGCAGGCAGCAGGCGAGATCGAACATGCTCACACCGAAGCTAATCGCACACGGTACGTGCTGAAGGTGCGAAAAGAGGAACAAGTCAGGAAGCTTCTTGCCATCACGAAGATGTTGGACCAAACTCCAATTAAAATTGATTATCATCAGACTCTAAACTTTTCCAAGTGTGTCGTCTCATGTTGGGAGGCGATTGAAATGAAGGAAGCCGAACTAATGGAATATCTTGGACCGCAAGGAGTAACTCATGTTTATCGCATGACGAAGAAAATTGAAGGAAAAGTTACCCCACTTCCTACACTGATCATCACGGTACGTGGCACGGTAGCTCCCGAACAACTGAAATTCGGCCCTCTAGTAGTTAAAACTAGAAAGTATAATCCGGAACCAATGATGTGTTATAATTGCTGGCAAATTGGCCACACCAAGCGACGTTGTACAAACAAGCCTGTTTGTGGCAGATGTGGAGGAGTGCACCAACTTGATACAAATGCTCAATGTGAACAACCGGAGTTCTGTGTAAGATGTCGAAAACCCGATCACGCATCTTTCAGACGAATCTGTCTTGTTTACCAAATGGAAAAAGAGGTTCAACGACTTCACGTTATGAAGGGACTCTCTTTCGAGGAGGCACGAAAAATGGTGAAAAATGGAAATACCACATATGCGGGCGCGGCACAGCAGCGAATTGCGCGAAGTGAATCCGATATCGAACTGGGCAAAATGATGCAGCAGAAGAATCGTGGAATCGAATATCTCAAACAACAACTGGAAACGCCCACGAAGAAACTCAACTCACTGATGCATCACGAATCGGTTAGCGAAAATGAAATTGATTTGAGAATCAGTGCAAAATTAAAGTTAAATCACAGGGACGAGGAAAAGTTAACAAGAAAAGTGACGAAGAAGAGGACCATTTAGTTATCAACCGTCGGCGTAATCAGAAAAAACACAAACGACAGCTTACCATCGACAACGGACAACAACCCTCGAAAAAAAGGACCATCAACAGCACAGCTACTACCTTCAACTGGATCCATCTCCAAACAACACACCAACAATTAAGCAGCAACAATCGGCAGTACGCAACAGGCAACAGCAATCAACGAACCTTCTAGTTTCATGTCAGAAGATAGCTACAACCCTAACGAAATCTTTAAGGGCGCAATTGGAGGATCTTGGCATGACAATTTCCGTCACCATTAGTAATGGACCAACAAAAGGTAAATACCAACGGCTCTGAACTTCACTCTACGGTTTCACAACCTATTGGAACCCAACAAAAACGAGAACTTATTTGCTTTACAATGGAATATCAATGGCCTTCGTAGTCACCAGGATGAATTACTGTTACTGATATATGAGAACCCACCCATTGCACTTGCACTACAAGAAACCCAAAACAAAGATGACTCATTCATGGGATGCTTTTCAAGGGAAAAATATTCGTGGTTCAATCGAATTGACCCTGAAAATAATTCTGGGCAAGGAGTCTCTTTAGCTATTCGAAAAGACCTGTTGCCAGAGCCAGTTGTATTAGACCCTTTCATTCCAGCAGTAGCAGCAACAATACGGTTCCCTTTCAAGTGCATCAAAGTGTCGGTATATTTTCGACCGCAATGTACCAATCTGGAAATTGAGGAAGCACTCACGTTATTATTACAGGTAAACAAAGGTCCAATGATTTTAATGGGAGACTTCAATGCCCACCACGAAGCGTGGGGTTCTTCTAAAACTAATAACAAAGGAAAGTCTATCCTGGCATTCGCGGTTGAAAATAGTTTAGTGGTACTTAACTCTGGTGAAGGAACCCGACTGAATCCAATTAACGGGAGTCTTTCTGCAATCGATTTGACTATCGTCTCAATGGAGCTTGCATACAAGCTGTCCGGGAAAATCAAAGACGACTGTAGTTGTAGTGACCACTTTCCAATATTTTTATCATTCCACGGCTCAGAACAACTAATAAAACGAAAAGGAGACAATGGATTTTTGAACGAGCTAATTGAGAAAATTTTGAAACCAGCATACAACTACAAAATGATCAAATCACCTAAATTACTGAATTCACCCGAGCTGTTAAAACCGGAGCAATAGCAACTATGCCACGAACAAGTTCCAATGTTGGGAAAAAATCAAAACCTTTGTGGACACCAGAAGTCAAGCTAGCTGTAAAATACCGACGAAAAATGCTCAGGAAAATGAAAAAACTTCCAGACAACCATCCAAATAAAATCGACGCTTTAAAATTGTTCCAACTGGCTCGGAACAATTCCAGGAGAGTTATAAAAAAATGCAAACAAGAATCGTGGGAAAAATTCGTTCGCTCTTTCAACCCCGAAACACCAATGAACATCATCTGGCGAAATTTGAACCGCCTATCAGGAGACCGAGATCATTCAACTCCAACGCTTCATATTAACAATGAAATAATTGAAAACCCAAAAGTGATTGCCGACACGATTGCCGATTATCTTGAACAAATTTACGTACCAGCAGATCTTGGAGAAACAAATTCCATTCAAGCAATATCAAATATCGATGGACAATATAACCAGGAAATCACCATGAACGAATTACTTTGGGCCATCGACCATGGAAAAGGTACATCTGTAGGACCAGATCTTCTTGGTTATCCGATGCGGAAACATCTCCCCTTTAGCACAAAAGTCATTTTTCTGAAACTTCTCAACCAAATCTGGGAATCGGGAATCATCCCCGAGGAATGGAAAGAGGGTATAGTTATCCCTTTACCCAAACCAGGTAAGGATCCCAAGGTGTTAGGAAACCAACGTCCAATAACACTGATCAGCTGTGCGGGGAAAACCATGGAGAGGATTATAAATCGACGATTGATCGAAGCAATCGAATTAAACCATTTGCTAGACTCACGGCAGTACGCTTTTAGACAGGGCAGAGGATTGGATCTATAGCTGGCCGACATTGAAGCATACATTGACAGAGCTTTCACCAGGAAACAACACAGTGATTTAGTGATTTTAGACATAAACAAAGCATACGATAAAATATCGAACAAGGCAATCCTTAAGCAACTGGAACAGTGGGAATTCACAGGACGTCTACTGAATTACGTTCGCGACTTTCTTAAGGGTAGATCTTTTCGGGTGGCTGTTGAAGGAATACTCTCAGAGAAAAAACAACAATTGAATGGGGTACCGCAAGGCTCTATATTAGCGGTCACTCTTTTCTTTATTGGAATGAATGGAATTTTCAACAAACTACCAAAAGCGACCAAAATTGTTGTATACGCGGATGACATCGTTCTATTAATATCCGGAAAAAATATTAAAGCCGTTAGAAAAGTGCTACGGAAAACACTAAAACAAATATCGCGATGGGCAACTGGAACGGGTCTTTCGATTGCAGCAGATAAATCGAAACATATCCATCTATGTAGGAAAAGAAAACATCCAGCTCTTCGTGAAAGCTGTCTCAATGGAAAAATTATACCAACCGTGAGTAGTGCTTGTATCCTAGGCATTACAATCAACAATCGCTTCAATTTCGTTCAACATGCTAAAGAAATCAAAAATAAATGTATGAACCGTGTTAACTTGCTTCGAATTATAGGACATCGGATCCCCGGTGGTACAAGAAAAATCCTTCTGCACATCGCCAAAGCGATGATTCTCCCAAAAATGTTTCACGGTTGGGGACTGGTCAGCAGAGGCGGGAATCCTGTTAGAAAGCAGATGGAGCCGATTTACAACAATATTTTGCGCATTACCTCGGGAGCGTTTCGAACCAGCCCAATACGGGCTCTTTGTGCTGAGTCAGGGATGCTACCCTTTGAACTATTAGCATGCGAAAAACTGGTTGCTCGCTGGAAGTCCTCGAAAATAGAAGAAAAGAAAGATCTTGCTAATTTTCAAGACATTTGGCCCATCTCCCTGAGAGCACAAAAGACGTTTGAAGGTTTGGTTCAAGAAAGATTGCCATCGGTAGAAACTTTTCCGTTACCCTTGAGGAAAAGCTGGAACTCACCAAGTGCATCCATAGATTTAAGCGTTAAATCTCAGTTCAAAGTAGGAGAACCAACTAGCAAGGCGAAAGCATTTTTCAACGATCTCGTACACCAGAAATACAAAAATTACAAGAAGATGTTCACCGATGGCTCTGTAGACGAAAATGGCAATGTGGGCATTGGATTATCTACCGAAAGCATCAATAAATGCGCCCGATTACCTACATGTTGTTCTATATTTTCTGCAGAAGCAAAGGCAATATGCACAGCGCTGGAGATGTTCGATACCGAAGACAACACCATAATCTTCACTGATTCTGCAAGTTGCATCTCGGCAATATCATCAAACGTAACGAAACATCCCTGGATCAGGAGAGCTCAGATCGAGATGGAGAAAAAGAAAGTGGTTTTTTGTTGGATCCCCGGACACACAGGAATTACCGGTAACGAGGAAGCAGATACATTGGCAAACAGAGGAAGAAATTCAGATACTTCACGAAAAAATAGCGGCTACCGACAGAATCTCGCATTGCAAAAGAAGACTCGAAACGGCATGGGAAATGGAATGGCGAGGCGACAGACTCACTAAATTAAGAAAAATAAAACCATCTACAGCAGCCTGGGAGGACCAAAAAGAACGCAAAGAACAAGTGATCCTGACCCGTCTTCGTATCGGCCACACCAAACTCACGTACGAATGGCTTCTTAAACGGAAGGAGCAGGCATTATGTCAACACTGTGGAACTGCTTTATCCGTTCAACACATTCTAGTAGAATGCCAAGAATATGAACCTGTAAGAAAGAAGATAGGGTTAGAACAAAATTTATGTGAAATGTTAAGCTACGAAAAGGAAAGAGAAGAAAAAATCTTTGAATTTATAAAACAAGTAGGGTTAGAGGGAAATATATAACACTGTAACGAAATCGAGGCGAATGACCAACATATGGTTAAAACCTCGTTAATTTAATAAATAAATAAATAAATAAATAGGTCATTGGCTAGCAATGCCAGCTAATTGGCATAGCATTTATCACCTAACGTAAACGACGAAGAAAGAAGGCAGAGATGCTTCCACGTGATTGGTTCTTCCCCCAATCTCCCAAGTTCCCCACACTGAATGACACTATAAAAGGACATTTCGTGTTGAGAGAAGATCATTCCCTGGTCGACCGTCAAAGCGAACAGTTCGGCTTCCCTTCGATCTGAGTTGGACCCCACCAGTGGTAATCTAATTCAGATATCGTAGTTGGAATACAGCCCGATACTGGACCTGATCGGCACTAAGGACCATTGGAAGCCGTTGGAAGGGACCATTGGAAGACTTGTAAGCCGTTTGGATGCTGCCGATAGTAATTTGTGTAGGTATAGTGTGTCGTATACCAAGTGTGTGTGTCTGAGTAGCGTTAGCGTGTGTATGTGTGTGTGAGTACATTAGCGTGTGTATGTGTGTGTGTGAGTAGCGTTAGCGTGTGTATGTGTGTGAGTAGCGTTAGCGTGTGTGTGTGTGTGTGTGTGTGTGTGTGTGTGTGTGAGTAGCGTTAGCGTGTGTATGTGTGTGTGAGTAGCGTTAGCGTAAGTATGTGTGTGTGTGAGTAGCGTTAGCGTGTGTATGTGTGTGTATGTATGTGTGTGTGTGAATGTGTGTGGGTGGGAATGTGTGTGTGTGAATGTGTGTGTGTTAATGTGTGTGTGTGAATGTGTGTGTGTGAGTAGTGTGTGTGTGAGTAGTGTGTGTGTGAGTAGTGTGTGTGTGAGTAGTGTGTGTGTGAGTAGTGAGTGTGTGTGTGTGTAAATGTGTGTGTGTGTGTCCATGTTTGTGTGTGTCAATGTTTGTGTGTGTGTTGTAGGAGACGTGTGTCTGAATGTGTGTTGTGAGTGACGTGTGTCTGAATGTGTGTTGTGAGTGACGTGTGTGTGAATGTGTGTTGTGAGTGGCGTGTGTGCGTGTATGTGTGTAATTGGCGTGCGTATGTAAGTGGCGTGTGCATGTTAGTAATGAGTGTGTATGTGCGTGTGTGTGTGTAATTAGCGTGGGTGTGTCTGAGGAGCGTGTGCTTGTGAGTACTGTGTGTATATAGCGTGTGTGTATAACGTGTATATTTGTGCAAAAATGCATTCATCCGAGGTAAATTTATTCATGACAGAATACTTTTATATGCAACAAGTTAATTATTTTCCCTATTAGTTTGTATGCTATGGTTTATGACAGGTGTATGTGTTTTTTTGTAAAGTGTTTATGGATTGTTGTGTTTGGTATTTGTACGTTTGGTGTATGTTATATACTATGGCTATGGCAGAATTAAATCTTTACACCTTCAATAGTCCCACGTCAAGCCTGCGCTTGTGCACTCAAGCACATACCCTTTAACTTTTTACCAGGTTTTTTCTTGAGAACAACCGTGTCTGTATCCTTGAAACGCTTGATGGTCCTGTAGACGAATCATCTGCTTAAATTCAGATGTGACAGCTTCCACTGATCTCGATGTTAGACAATCCTTGCAGGTGCAAGACCCTTATTTGTTCTCTATTTGAATCCATTGAAATTTTCTTGGGAGCGGAACTGAAAACTGACTGTATTTATTCCGAATAAACAGTAATTCGTCACTCTTTCAAAACATGCTCAGATGTTTGTCATGCTTTGACAGAAAATACAACGAGGGGCACTCGGCTACGTGTATCACTTCTGTGTTGTCACCCTGTACAATTTGAAGACATTAGACAGGCTTGAAAATAAGTATCGCTTCTGTTGCATAGAGAGTGTAAGTACTCCTTATTTTTTGTGCGAATGCCCAGCAATATTCAACAAACGGCGCCAGCGGTGCTTGGCTGTATGTTCTCCTGCAGAAAAATATACAAGCGTGTGCCCGTCATCATTTTTGTTACTTTTCGGTTATTACTATTTTTGTATAATGTGAAGTCATAAGACACAATAAGTAATAAAAAATTGCCCCAAAGTAATAAAATGTTCCCCGTTTGCGTTGGGTGTATCTATTTTCAATGCAAGCTAAATAACTTTTGTTATTCTTGTTTTTACAAAATCAAATATGAATACCGTTTCGTGAACCTCTTACTGTAAATAGCTTTAAAAAGTAATTGTTTTCGTTTGTTTAACCAAAAGAGATCAAAGTGGTCCAAATCTTACAAAACACGAGCAATAAATATAGCGATAAAATAGTCATATCATATTAAAAAGTTAGCGATTAGCGATTAGCGAAAGTTCCGCTAATGTGGGTTTAGCGTTTAGCGTTTAGCGATTATCGAGCTAAATTTTCCGGTTAGCGAGTTAGCGATTAGCGTCGCTAAATTTTCGGTTGGCGGTGCCCACCACTGTTGGCTAGCAATGCCAGCCAATTGGCATCGCATTTATCACCCAACGCAAGCGACGAAGAAAGAAAGCAGAGATGCTTCCACGTGATTGGTTCTTCCCCCAATCACCCAAGTTCCCCACACTGAGTGACGCTATAAAAGGACATTCCATGTTGAGAGAAGATCATTCCCTGGTCGACCGTCAAAGCGAACTGTTCGGCTTCCCTTCGATCTGAGTTGGACCCCACCAGTGGTAATCTAATTCAGATGTCGTTGTTGGAATACAGCCCGAAACTGGACGTGATCGGCACTGGGGACCATTGGAAGCCGTTGGAAGGGACCATTGGAAGACTTGGAAGCCGTTTGGATGCTGCCGATATACCAAGTGTGTGTGGCTGAGTAGCGTTAGCGTGTGTATGTGTGTGTGTGAGTAGCGTGTGTATGTGTGTGTGTGAGTAGCGTGTGTATGTGTGTGTGTGTGAGTAGCGTGTGTATGTGTGTGTAAGTAGCGTGTATGTGTGTGTGTGAGTAGCGTGTGTATGTGTGTGTGTGTGAGTAGCGTGTGTGTGTGTGAGTAGCGTGTGTGTGTGTGTGTGTGTGTGAGTAGCGTGTGTGTGTGTGAGTAGCGTGTGTGTGTGTGAGAAGCGTGTGTGTGTGTGTGAGTAGCGTGTGTGTGTGTGTGTGTGTGTGTGTGTGTGTGTGTGTGTGTGTGTGTGAGTAGCGTGTGTGTGTGTGAGTAGCGTGTGTATGTGTGAGTAGCGTGTGTATGTGTGTGTGTGTGTGTGTGTGTGAGTAGCGTGTGTATGTGTGAGTAGCGTGTGTATGTGTGAGTAGCGTGTGTATGTGTGTGTGTGTGTGTGTGTGTGTGTGAGTAGCGTGTGTATGTGTGTGTGTGTGTGTGTGTGTGTGTGTGTGAGTAGCCTGTGTATGTGTGTGTGAGTAGCGTGTGTGTGTGTGTGTGTGTGTGTGTGTGTGTGTGTGTGTGAGTAGCGTGTGTGTGTGAGTTGCGTGTGTGTGTGTGTGTGTGTGAGTTGCGTGTGTGTGTGAGTTGTGAGTGTGTGTGTGTGTGTGAGTAGCGTGTGTGTGTGTGTGAGTAGCGTATGAGCGTATGTATGTGTGTGTGTGAGTAGCGTGTGTATGTGTGTGTGAGTAGCGTGTGTGTGTGAGAAGCGTGTGTATGTGTGTGTGTGTGAGTAGTGTGTTTATGTGTGTGTGTGAATAGCGTATGTATGTGTGTGTGTGTGTGAGTAGCGTGTATGTGTGTGTGTGAGCAGCGTGTGTATGTGTGTGTGTGAGTAGCGTGTGTATGTGTGTGTGTGTTAATGTGTGTGTGTGTGTGTGTGTGTAAGAAGCGTGGGTGTGTCTGAGAAGCGTGTGCTTGTTAGTAGTGTGTGTGTATATAGCGTATGTGTAAAACGTGTATGTGTGTATAACATGTGTGTGCAAAAATGCATTCATCCGAGAAAAATTTATTTATGACAGAATACTTTTATAGACAACAAGTTAATTATTTTTCCTATTAGTTTGTATGCTATGGTTTGTGACAGTTGTATGTGTTTTTTTTTGTTCATGGATTGTTGTGTATGGTATTTGTACGTTTGGTGTGTGTTATATACTATGGCTATGGTAAAATTAAATCTTTACACCCACAATAATCCCACGTCAAGCTTATGTTTGTGCACTCAAGCACATACCCTTTAACTTTTTTCGATGTTAAATGACTTAAAATGCATAAAACGTCGAGATCTGGTGTCATCTTGAAAAAAAAATTGACCGAAAATCGACCTTCTGGGACTAAGCCGTTTTCTGGGCAACCGAAGGCCTAATATGGAGTATTCTCAACCTGGCTTCTGGTCATTTTCAAGACTCGTTCCATACCAGAGGTAAATTATTTTTATGTTCATTAGGTATCTCAAACTTGATTTTCGTTAGGGTGGTTCATTTTTTTGGGCCAATGAACAAAATGTACATGGTCGATTGTTGAAATTTGACATGAACCTTTTCGCTGCCACCCTAATATCCGATTATCAGGCCACGGCTTGAACGTTTGAGTTGAAAATTCATGTTTTCCTATGCAAGTGATCTATTTTGAACGCCAAATGTTCCGCAAACCTGCAAAGACACCTCTAGCCCTCCTGATCCGTGTGACAATATGGTGTCTGGTTATCAATGTATTGATAAACATCCACCTGCACAACCAGTTACGCTACTGTGAAATTGGGGGGATTTTCAGTGTTCACTACCACAGACTTAGTTTTTGTAACATTGACTGAGAGACCTGCTGCCTGGGAGCACTCGGAGAGGTCGTCTTACTTGTTCTACATATCATTTCGGCGTTGTGCCAGCAAAACAATGTTATAGGCTCGGTCGAGGTGATTTGGATGTTCCATTCCTCGCATTTGGTCTACTGTCAATTGCTCCAACTAATATTTCGTCCATAACGATGAGAAACAGCAGCGGTGATGAAACACAGCCCTGTCTCACCAGTAGTAACCCTTATAGGGTCGGACGATATACTATTGTGCAACACCTTTCACGAGAACGGCTCGTACTTAGCGTCGATAAGATGGACTAGCTCCTCTGGAACTCCTCTACGCCTAAGTGCGACCCAGATGTTAACGTGGTTGAGTCAACCGAAAGCTTTTTCAAAGTCAACGAACACTAGTAAGAAGAGAGTTCTGAAATTCGTTGATCTGCTCCAATATAATGCAAAGCGTTGTGATATGGTCTACAAGTGATCGGCCAGCACGAAATCCTGCTTGCTGCCGCCGGAGAGTAGCGTCGACTTTCTCTTAGATCCGATTAAGGATTACCTTACAGAGTAATTTGAGAATCATACGTCAACGTGATGCCACGCCAGTTATCGCATTCGGTTTCTCAGTATCATTCCGCTTCCGAAAACAGCCATATTGGGTGGTGTTTGACTTTGTTTTTCTATTGTTCCTGTGGTCACTAAAGACCCCAGTGGTATCTATTCCGGAACGACCTTTTCGGAGGCCATATCACCAAAACCATAAAAAGGTCCTGTGGAAGCTATTTTATGAACCTTAAACCAACATCGCTTCAACAATTTAATTTCCAGACACTGTTGATCTTCTGCAGCCTGACTAAAAAAGTCATTTCTAGCTGTTGATCCTCTATCTTAATGCAAAATGTTGGTCATTATATTTCTCAACAGAAATAATAAAATTTCATCAACTTGCTGGTTTACTAGTTAATAGCGCACTGTCGAAGCATAAAACAACGAAATATATCGAGATTTATAGTGCAGCTGAAAGCTTTCACCAGGAAAATCTGGAAGCAGAACCCTGTTTGTAAGTCATTGTCGAACGCTCCATTTCGGATCAGGTCCGGAATAAAATCGAACTTTGATGATACCAGTCTATCGGACTTCGAAATAGGCTTTCCAGACTCTACGTGGTTCGATATCGATCATTACTGAGTAACGGTTAATGCCAATTCAATCCAACAAAAAAGTCAAACATTTTTGATCAATGATGCATTCCTGAATTTCGCGGTAAAAAAGTGGGACACCCCGCAGCATCTGGTTTTGAATTAACGTTAGGTGCCATTTACTCAATATATTGATACATTCACCTTTCCACAAAGTTTTTAATTAAACGATGAAAATCATCAGACAAAATATACCCTTAACTAACCTCCTGTGCTGCTGTGCTGTGCGCTGTGAAAAACTAACCTGAAACCAATGTTCTTGTGATTCTCATAAAGATGATCCACGCGTATGAAAAACACGCGTTCTTGTGATTCTCATAAAGATTTTTTTTTGTAAGATTTGGACCACTGCGACCAACGCGAGCTCTTCGCATTTTATTTAAGATTAGATCAGAAAATTTACAACATACGCTTCGTGCATCTTTTGGAATGAAAGTATGTTATTTTAGTTTGATTTTATTTGTGCTGTGTTTTCTTTCAGTATTTGTTTCTTTTTTTATGCTACCCAACCCAGTCGAAAAATGTTAACTTTATTAATTTCTCCTTCAGCTGAATTGCTTTATACCGACAGTTTATTAATTGACGAGTTTCTTCGGTACTCGATGCGTCTCTAAACTGCGAGGACTATACAAACCATATATATATATTTTTGAATATCACAAATTAAAGTACAAAACAAACGTGGAGTTTTTTTTTCTAAATATTTTCAAATGTTAACGGTATTTTTAACCAAAATCTTGTCAAACCATGTTTTACCGAAGTAGGATATTTCGAAGGCTTTGCAGCTGACATTTTGGTAAACAAAACTTAAATCAAGCTGCAATTTTAAAGCGCATAGTTGTAAATTTTCTGTCAGAATAAAATGTGAGAATGACAGTGAAGCAGGAATCAGACGGCAACACACATTTACAACAGCGAGTTGAGCTTGTCCATATTGTACCAGACTTATCATATGTTTCCAGGTCAGGCCTGAAGCTGTCGCAAAACAGCGTTAAAGCGTGCAGGCAGTGCGATATGCGTCGTGAAATGAAATGCCGCACATGAAATTATGAACCTTATGACAGCGCACGTTCAACACATTTTTATGGCTATACACTGCGAAGAGTTGCAGTCTTTACAGTACAAATACAATAAGCCGGACACCTAATAACACACACTGTACCACAAAGCAGCAGCGTTTGTTATCGATTATTCGAGAGACCTTTCCGATAATTACACGTTGCTTGTACTGCAAAATTTTCAAATGTTTATTATGAAAAATGAATCATGTCTAAATCGTACTCTCCATGTGACTGTGTTTCGATCGTTTCGATAGTTACACAATTTAATCATGTGGTGAGCTCTTTAATTCACCATCGCACAGCTCAGTTTATAGGTTTGCAATAATCCCTCAGCAAATGCCAGGCATTTTACAAACACAAAGCGCGGCTGGCTGCAACCCGATCTGAGAGACCAATAAACTTTGTATAATTTAATCTCTCCCAAATACCCCCAACAGCATCTGCCACAGCACGGCAGCTGAGTTCATATTTCCGCCATCATCCCGGAAACATGATACCCATACAAAGTAACCAACCACATAAACAGCTGCAGGAAAAAAATAGATCACATCATTCAATTTGATACAGTCTTCTCTTTGCTTTCGTCTTGTGCCATGGGAACGTGCAACCAACACGGTCCAAGCGAAGTCATCTGTGCCATAAAGTAACAAACACGAAAACGCACACGCGATAGCCGGACAAACCACGCCTTTCTCCTGCGCCACTATTGGGTGCTATAAAAGCTGACCGGCCAATCGGGTGCTCTCTCGACGAACGGTCGCTATTGTTACCGAGTGTGGAAAAATGGCGACTTTGTTTCATTCTGTGCCCTGCGTTCGTTCGACTGCGCCAGCCAGTGCAACCGTAGTTCTGTTTCAGGAAGGGTGAAAGTTAATGCAGTAGAAGTTTGTCTTTCAGTAAGTACTGAAAGCACAGCAAAACAAGTCAAGTCAGTTGTGTTGCAATTTTTTCAAGGTGTGTTTATGATGTACCTTTTTAAGATGTTTATCTTTGTAGGTTCTTGTACCGTGAAGGCGGCAGAATGAAAACAAATAATTAAACAAATGGTTTGAAGTTGGGCCGCTTATTGGATGCTGAAGTAAACATTCCCACCGTTACCTTACCCAGCAAAGGGAAAAATCACAGTCACCTGGTGATTCTAGTCACCTGGGTGACCATAAGGACCAGCCAATCACTCAGGAGGATGTGAGAATTGTTTCTCTGGTGGGCAGAGATGCCAGATTTATGTAAAATGCGGTAGATTTACGAAGTTTGCTTGCGAAGTTTTGTGCCTTTGCACAGTTTGCTTCTGAAAAGGGTATAATCCATTCAAAAAATAAGGTGTAACATCATTATAAAGTGTAGATTAAGAATACACTAACTCTACTTCCAATATACTCCTGCAATTATGTAATTTGTGTCATATATTTTAGAACTAACTGCAGTAGCAGAGATTTTGTAACTTTGGTAAAATACCCTACCTTACCAAACAGTTCAAGCCGCGGTGTGATGTTTGCGGAACGTAAGAGTCGGCTCCACTCCACTCGGTCTATCGCGTTACTTTACAAGCATAGTCCATGTCTCGTGGCCGTAGAGGAATACCGGTCCAATCAGTGTCCTGTAGATGGTCAACTTGATGCGGCAACTTGATATCGTCGGCAGTTACCAGTGAGCCCAGGTACACGAACTCGTCAACCACCTCTATCCCCTCATCGCTAACTTGAACTTGAGGTGGGAGGTTGGCACTGTCTTCATTCGAACCTCTTCCTTTCATGTGTTTCGTCTTCGATGTAATAATGACCAATCCAATCCGTTTGGCTTCGGCCTTTAGTCCGATACACGTATCCGCCAGCTTCGCAAAGATCCGAACCACAATCACACCTTCCAGAGCAATAGCCAGCAGTAACCCATTACCTAATTTTTGGACGAAAAAAAAACAACAATGCTAATCAATTGAGTATTCAACAGCAGACTAAAAAGTCGGAAGAAAAATCAGATAACCAACATAAGGTTCCTTTTAGATTTGTAACAAACAACAAATTAAAACTCTTGGATTAGAAGTTAGTTATAAAATTACTCATTTGATGACAGAAGAGAACTTAGAAAATAGATAATTTTATATCAAGTATCCGAAATTACCAAGCCACTAAAACTAGAAAACTCATCAATTCCGTTGTTTGGAACCTCAATTCATTTTACCAGTTATAAAAATTGCCTGTTTGAAAGAATGCATGGAAGCTTTTTGCAGTATAAATGCCACGAACTTTGACTCTAGATTGACGTATATTGTTTCCGATAATTATACATTAAAATGCAACAATTTTTTGAAAGAAAATGTTCAAAAAGCAAAAGTATACACGTTACCCCATTAACATGTTTTCGTTGGTGGGAGGAAATGCTCAAAAACTTCAGGATTATATTGTCAAAAAAACTGACAAATAAATAAAGGTATATCAACCTCTTCCGTCAAGTGGGGCCGTGCGGAAACGACCAAGCGTATCTTCCCCCAAACTTCCCAGAAAGGAGCAGAAGAAAACGCATACAGACACCCCAAGAGGTCAACCTTCTAAGCAAAATATTGCTAAGACGTCACCTCCAGGATTCAAACTTAATCCTGAGGGCAACACTTTTGATAAAGAGTTCCCTAAACTACCGGGAAAGAAATCTGCTCCCGCCAATAAACTGTCTCCGGAATCTGAAATACCGTCTACTGATGGACGTTTTTCATTTAAAATGATAGTTGAATGGATATTTACCACTTTCGGTTTATCCGATACTCTTAAAAGTATGATTTCGGCTTGGCTTCCAACAATTTGCATGTTGGGTAAGCAACTAAGCACCAAATGGCCCCTCCTCGCGTTCGTATCCTTCGATGTCTAAATCAGACAACAGAAGTGACGAATCGACAACAAGGATCATACAATGGAACTGTAGAAGCTTGATTCCCAAACTAGATAAATTTAAACTCCTGCTTCACGATAGCAAATGCGATATTTTCGCGCTATCTGAAACATGGTTATCAACGGATACGACAGTAGCCGTTCATGATTTCAATATAATTCGTTTAGACCGAGGAAACTCTTATGGCGGAGTGCTTCTTGGTATCAAAAAATGCTATCCATTCTTCCGAATTCCTCTCCCAGCAATTGATGGCATAGAAATTGTTGCTTGCCATATAACAATAGCTGGTGAGAGCCTTACGGTCGCATCAGTCTACATTCCACCTAGAGCTATTATTAACCGGTTGCAGCTGACACAAATAACGGAACTGCTGCCGACTCCACGCCTTATCCTGGGAGATTTCAATTCCCACGGTATGGCGTGGGGAGCACCTGGAGATGATAACCGGGCTATTCTTATTGAAAGCTTACTAGACGAGTTCGATATGACCCTATTGAACATACCTGGGTTACAAGAATAGCAAGGCCTCCAGTACGTGAGAGCACTTTAGATTTATCTATGTGTTCCTCCTCAATAGCTTTGGATTGTAAATGGGAGATTATTCAAGATCCCCATGGTAGTGATCATTTGCCAATAAGTATTTCGATTATGAGCAGGCTCCAGTCTGTTACCACAGTCGAAGTAGAGTATGATCTCACCCGGAATATTGATTGGGAAAAATTCTCGAACATGATATCTCAGGAGCTCGAAACAACCGACGAGCTTTCTCCATCAGACGAATACAACTTTCTTGCAACATTAGTTTTAGATAGCGCGTTGCAATCTCAGACGAGGCCCGCCCCTGAGAACAAGTTGAAAATTCGTCCTAACAAAAAATGGTGGGACAAAGGATGCACCGAGATGAAAAAAAACTCTGAAAAGAGCATACCTAGCATTCAGGAAAGATCATTCCATTCAACTTTTTGATCAGTTTAGAGAGTTGGAACTGAAACAGGCTAAGCTGCACAAACTGAAAAAAAGATCGTACTGGCAAAATTTCATAAGCACGTTACCCAGAGATGCTTCTATGAGCTATCTCTGGAATACGGCTCGGAAAATGCGCAATAGGTCCGACAACAATGAGGCTAATGAATATATTACGTTGGATCTAAGATTTCGCGAAAAAGGTATGTCCAGATGCTGTCCCACCACAGCAGAAATTCAGCGACACAACGGCGATCGAAGAACCAGAATTTTCAATGCTGGAATTTTCAATTGCCCTCGCGTCTTGTAAGAACAAGGCTCCAGGATCAGGATCAAATTTAATTTGATAAAAAACCTGCCGGACTCGGCCAAGATACGATTTCTTAAACTGTTTAAAAAGCTTATCAGGAACAATGTGATCCCAAAAGCTTGGAGACAGGTTAAGATTATCGCAACCAAAAAGCCAGATAAACCTGCCGCAGATCACCGCTCGTACAGGCCGATTGCGATGCTCTCATGCATACGCAAACTGCTTGAAAAAATGATCCTGCGCAGACTTGACAACTGGGCAGAAACAACTAACCAACTGTCAGAGACCCAGTTCGGCTTTCGTAGGGGCAAGGGCCCTAACGATTGCCTGGCATTGCTAGCCACAGAAGCAGAAATGGCTCTTGGCAGCAAACAACAAATGACCTCGGTTTTCCTGGATATCACAGGTGCATTTGATTCAGTTTCAATCGAAATTCTTTCCGAGAAATTGCATCAAAAAGGATTCTCCCCTATATTGACAAACTTTTTGATCAACCTGCTGTCTGAAAAGCATTTACTTTTCAACCACGGTTCTTCAACAATAACACGAACAAGCTACATGGGTCTCCCCCAAGGCTCTTGTCTGAGTCCGCTGTTGTACAACTTCTACATCAGTGACATCGACACATGCTTGACGGACGGCTGCACAATGCGTCAGTTAGCTGACGATTGCGTAGTATCAGTCACGGCGTCTCTGGCTGTAGATATGAAAAACAGCCTGCAAAAAACGCTAGATAATCTGACCAGTTGGGCCAGCTGTCTTGGAATTGAGCTCTCGCTTGAAAAAACGGAGATGGTTGTCTTCTCAAAAGAAACGACCACCACCCCGTTTGGAGCTAGTTCTGTCCGGAAGACCCATCACCCAGTCACCTAGCTTTAAATATCTCGGAGTATGGTATGACTCTAAGTGCACATGGGAAAAACATATCAATTACCTGAAGCAAAGATGCCAACCAAGGATCAATTTTCTTCGGATGGTAACAGGAACATCATGGGGAGCCCATCCAGGGGATTTGATACGACTCTATCAAACCAAGATTCTGCCCGCTATAGAATACGGCAGCATATGCTTCAGAGGTGTCGCAGCTTCACACATGCTGAAGCTAGAGAGGATACAATACCGTTGTTTGCGTATCGCTCTAGGCTGCATGCAGTCGACACATACCATGTCCCTAGAGGTCATAGCTGGAATACTACCACTCAAAGAGAGGCTGTTTGAGTTGGCTTTTCGTTCCCTCATTAGATCGGAAATAGCAAATCCAATGCTTATTGCGAACTATGAGAAATGTTTGGAAGTTGTTCAGAAACCCTGTATGTCAGTATACCAGCGGTTCATGTCCATGGAGATAAACCCTTCGGTTGTTGCTCCATCCCGTGAGATTTCAACATCGCTCAACAATTCTTCTGTTGTATTTGATTTGACAATGAAACAAGAAATCCATGAAATTCTCGATCACCTCAAACCAACAGTTGTGCCATCAATATTTTCGGCAAAATTTGGCCACCTCCCAAAACAGAATTCCTTTTTCACGGACGGATCTGTGATGGATGGACAATCCGGATATGGCGTTTTCAACACAGATCATCGCATATCTCGCAAACTGGCACAGCCCTGCTCCATATACGTAGCTGAATTAGCTGCCATACACAATTCGCTGCGAATTATCGAGCTCAAGACACCAGACAATTACTTCATCTTTTCGGACAGCCTCAGTTCTATCGAAGCCCTCCGATCGATTAAACCGGTCAAGCACCCGTCCTATTTCCTTCCGGAAATTAGACGGATATTAGAAGTGCTGGTTGATCGGTCTTTCATTATCTGCTTTGTGTGGGTCCCCTCTCATTGCTCAATCCCAGGCAATGAAGAAGCTGATTTATTAGCAAAAAGGGGTGCCATAGAAGGAGATATATTTGATAGACCGATCACCTATACCGAGTGTTTTCATCTGCCCCGACAACTGGCTCTGGAAAACTGGCAGGAAAAATGGGATAAAGACGACCTTGGGCGATGGATGCACTCGATCTCGCCCAAAGTGTCTACAAAAGCTTGGTTCAAAGGGTTAGATTTAACTCGTGATTTCATTCGAGTTATTTCGCGCCTAATGTCCAATCACTATGTTGCAAACGCACACCTCTATCGAAAAAACTTAGTCGATAGTAATCTGTGCGAATGTGGAGGGTACGAAGATATTGACCACATAGTCTTCGTATGCCCCCTGTGCTTGCTAGCCGCAACCCCGCGCTTGTAATACCCATTTACAACTTTTTAAGAGATATCAAGTATCGAATTTGATTATCTCTATGCTTTTGCTTTTAATTTCTCCCAACACAACAATCTTAAAAAGTTTCACGCTAATTCCGTTTTTTTTTCTTCTTTCTTTCGTTCATCTTTTTTATAGAAACATGAATCATCGCTTCTTTTTGAGAGACATGATCCACCGAACTTAGATATAAGTTTTGATTTCAAAGAGATAAGGAACCATCACCCTCAACTAATTGTAGTAAGGATTAGTATTTAGTTATAAAGGGAAAACATTGATGTTAATGTTAGTCGTAGGCTTAAATGACATGTATTTTTAAATTGTATTTTTAAAAGAGAAAAGATGAGAGGGTTTTTATGCCTGTTTGAGGAGGAGCAATCGGGATACAGGCTCTACTCAAGCTGGCTTTTCCCTACTCCAAAAGATATTCGGCCCCGTTATGCTTCGCGGTTGGGCCCAAATAAATATTAGAGTTAAAAAAAAAAAAAACAATTAATTTCTTGATCGTTTTCGGGGTGACCGAGCACCCATAAGTTGGCCAGGTTTCTGCACAGTCACAACATATGTGAGTATTAGTCACTCATACAATCGTTTCTTAAATCATAATACATCCATTTGCAAACAATCAAATTTTCTTCAAAAAAAACCTTTTCAAATTCTTGTTACCAAAACATTGACTCCATGAAGTTTATCTGACTGCTAAGCAGATTCGGTAAACCTTTACGATTTTCTTTCATGATTTACCCAATTATTAAATGTGTCGGTTCACTGTTGAAGAAATGTATTATTTTTCCTCACCAATTTGAGCCCATTCTGTTGAGCAAAAGATTGTAACCGCGTGTAATGCAACGATAATTACCTTTTCCCGCTCCTATTTGCTGGTATTCTAACTTTTCTTCTTATCACAGCACGACACGCACCCCTAGACAACGAAAACGACGCACGCTCCCTTGTTTTTTCTCCGGATTATGGCGTAATTTCGGTATTTATTCAAATTTGATTCTCACAAAACCGACGCATGCTGCACCCAGCTGGTGATGCTTTCAAGCGTATATCCAGTAATTGGTTTAAGCACGCTTCAGTTCGAGTGTTTTGATTGGCTTTAAAACTATTTCCGCGTGGCTGGTGCTGCTGGGAACTCGAGTGGCGGCAGAAGGAGGGAAACAATTCGCACATCAACCGAAGTGAGGATCGGCAGAAGGTCGGCCGAAACTAGCGTAAAAATGAGCGAATAATTGAGAAACGCTGATGAGAGTCAATTGCACTGACAAAAACGCCGTGCTTACAATTCTTTATTCATTATTTTACACCCGCAGTTCCCCTTTGTTTCGACCAAGGAACTTCATACGTTCTAAACGTTTCTCCACGCGGTTGAAATGACGACACGTGACCGACCGAGGACAGGCGCTGCGTGGTAGGATTTTAACGAACCCAGTTTTTTTCGTCTACGAATCAGGATCACACAGGTACTTGCTACCGGTCTGTGTCCTTGCTGTGTGCTCGTATGTCAAACATCAATCAGCGTGATACGTGTGACTTCATTTGCGACCGCTTCGGGTAAGGAAATAATTGGAGCATCTTGAGAGCGTTGTGTGTGAAAAAGGCAGTAATGACACTCTATGCTTAGGTTCAGGTGATTGAATGTCAAGGATTGCAAACTAAAGCCATAGCAAACAGCTGATGGCTGATGGTGCAATGCAAATGCCACCGAATCCAGAATCAATGAGAAAATGGAACAAATTATTTATCGTTATCACGAAGAAACTTTCTCCCTGCACTATTGATAACGCCCATCAGCAAGTGCACCTCCTTCAGCCACGGTCCCCCGGCCAGCCAGTTCTTCGCTAGTGACTGCCTCTCTATTGTTCGGAAATGAAAACAATTTTATAGATTCAGCTTCAGGATGAGCTGAACTCTTACTTACCTTACCAATCAGACGAGAACCGTGGTGGCTCGTGCAGTATCAAGAAGTTGTTGTCATGTTGCTCGGCTTTGAGCTGTGTTCCGCCAGTTCCCCAGGCGTCTCATCCCCCGCAAGTCATGCAAGTTGCTGAAGAGAAATGATTCTACAGGGTTGTTGTCCGGCATCCTTACGACGTGACTGGCCTACCGCAACCTATTGACTTTCGCCAGGTGTGCAATGAGATTCTCTCCAAAGCAGCGCGTGCAGCTCATAGTTCATACGCCGACACCATTCTTCATCGTCCGTTTGCACTCCACCGAAGACGTTTCGCGGCACTTTCCGTTCGAAAACTCCAAGAGCTTTGAAGTCCTCCGCGAGAAGCGTTATTGTCTCGATTACGTAGAGGGTTCCTGGTCTGGTAACTTGAGCATACTTACTTACTTTCTCGATGAAACAGCCTACGCCAACGTACTCGGTCAACGGCAGCTTGTCTCAAGTTTCTCCAACGTCTCACACTTCCAAGATCTTCGCTCCGTTCGGTCCAACCACCTAACTCATTGTGCGCCTCGACGTCTGTAACGGCCGGAATCGAGACGGACAATGGTGTTCTGCGGGATTCAATACAAACTTTTCTGTTCCATGTTTCAGCTTGGCGTACTCGGCAACCACCTGAAACAACCTTCCGATAAGGTACACAACGTCAGTGATGCTCCCGATACAAAATGAACTGGTTGGATTTATTGCGCAATATTGGACAGCAAGTAGGAAAGACCTACGCCTAGTTCGATTCCCTTGCATGCTCATGTCATGTGTCATAGTAAGCCGAACTGTTGTACATCAGCAGAATCGACCGATACAACAGATTATCTGGAGTAATCATTCAACAGACCACTTACAAACCTTTTCTTGGACACATGAGTTCTGAATCAACTTGCACACGGCGGAGCAGAAACATACCCGATAATTCGGTGCTGCTCATTTAACTCTAGTGCCACTACAGCGCAAGATTGCTTAGATATTAGGATTTGTACACAATTGTCTCACCAAGAATCGCAATCATTTGCAAGGCCTTTTTTTCGCCAGCTAAGGTGGACAAATCCCTGAATTTGTTTGTTTAACGAGCGCAAGAGGAATGTTTTGCAGCTGAAATCCGCTTCTTATAACTGCATCGTGGACTATCGAATATAATTCAAAGTCGCACTTAAAAACTCGCAACTCCTTTCTAGATGAACAGGGCCTGCTTTGGACGCCTGTATAGTAAAAATCCGTTTGATACTCCATACCATATAGTTCTACCACAGAACCATCACCTAACCACTTCCCCGATTGATTAGCTTGATGGCATCTTCAACTTCACCTATCGTAAGGTTGAAAACTCTCGCTCGCTATGCTGACAAAATCGTTCCTTCGCGTGAGAAGCGTTGAGTTTCTTGTAGATTTTACGCGTTTCTTGAGAACGGTACAACTGCTTCATTTCTTCACACTCCAGCTCATTCAGGTGGCGCTTTTTGTCCCGGAAAGAATAGATTTACTGTCTTCGTTTTTATTTATATCGCATCACGTCAAACTGGGCCATCATAGGATGTTAAAAAGATTGCCCAGCAAACAAATTGGTTCATGTAACTCACGCTAAACTCTGTTAAGCGAACTCTTATTTGGTAAAAATTGACCATATAAGATGCATGAAATCAAATCTGGAGGCCATATGCGTACATTGTAAACAACTAACTTAAATGGCCCAATTTGAAACTATAAATTACATATACGACTATACGACTTAGAGGAATGACGCATTTTAGAATTTTATATGACACGATGAATAGCTTCATATATAACTTAATATTGCGTTTTATATGATTTGAATTTTATACGATATAAACAAATTCAATGTTGCATCTTATGGAATTTCAAAGTTGACATGCACATTTGAGCTCATATCCTTGGGTACGCGTGTTGATGTCCGCTCGATTCATTACACTCTGTAGCGCAACGTTGAATAGCAGGCAGGAGAGACCATCATCCCGTCGAAGCCCCCTGCGGGATTCAAATGGACCCGACAATCCACCCGAAATCCGAACACAGCACTGCGTCCCATCCACCGTGACCTTCATCAGTCTAATCAACTTCCTCGGAAAGCCGTTTTCGTCCATAACCTTCCATAGCTCTTTTCGGTCGATAGTGTCATACGCGACTTTGAAGTCGATGAAAAGTTGGTGCGTGGGGGTTCTGTATTCACGGTATTTCTGGAGGATCAGCCGTATGGTGAAGATCTGGTCCGTCGTAGACCGTCCTTCCACGAAGCCGGTTTGATAACTTCCCACAAATCTGTTGGCTAGGGGTGAGCCGGCGGAAAATGATTTGAGAAACGGCATTCAGGACGGTTATCGCACGATAGTTCCCACAGTCCAGTTTGTCGCCCTTCTTATAGATAGAGCGAATAACCCCATCGTTCCACTCCTCCGGTAGCTGTTCTGTATCTCAAATTCTTGCAATCAGCCGGTGCAAACAGGTAGCCAGCTTCTCCGGGCCCATCTTAATGAGCTCCGCTCCGAGGCCATCCTTCCCAGTCGATTTATTGTTTTTCAGCTGCTTGATGGCATCCTTAACTTCGCCTATCGTTGGGGCTGCACGTCTTCTACATTTGTCACACCGGCGGGATCGCTTTCTCCGCCGCAATGGTATCCTGTCTGGGCGCCATTCAGGTGTTGGTCGAAGGGCTGCTTCCACCTTTCGGTCACCTCACGATCGTCCATCAGAATACTACCACATACATAAGACATACGTAACACTCAGAAAGAAATTTTACAAAAAAGTTGGTACAAAATGAACTACTCGAATGGTACCACCCTCTGAATAAATTCACTGTTTGAAAAGTTTATGAAGGCAGTGTTCCTGCGCAGCTCTGCATTTGTCTCCTTCCCACTCGAAAAATGCTGCAGTGATTTTGTAAAGAACTTTTTGACAGTTCCTTATGGGATTTTCTTTGGAGCTCGATAAAGCCGAGTAAATGAAAATTCATTTTGTTCATTATTTGTCGAGCAGTTGGACAGGAAGAGGTACAGAGTACTATGGGGCAACGTGTACCAGAAAAAACGCCAGTGTTACGTATATCCTTTGTATGTGATACTACCACCTTTATCCCGCCACCTTTCGGCTTGCGGCACAAAGCCTCTGAGGGATGCGTTGAGTTTCTGGTAAAACGTTCGCGTTTCCTGAGAATGGTGCAGCTGTTCCAGCTCTGCAAACTCCTCCTACTCTAGGCGGCGCTTCTTCTCCCGGTAGATTTGGATTAGCTGCATATTCCTCTGTCTAGGTCTTTCCACATTCTGACGAGTGGCACTTTACATCTTAGCCACCCGCGCAGCATTCTCCTCATCCATCACCCTCGTAGATTCGTCGTCGAACCACTCCTTTCGTTTGGTTCGTCCCATATGCCCGATGACGTTCTCCACTACGCTGTTGATGGCTGTTTCAATTGTGTTCCAACAGTCCTCGAGAGGACCTTCCTCCAGCTGGTCCTCTTCCGGTAGCGCAGCTTCGAGCGAGTGCGCGTAGTTTCGGCGACGTTAGGTTGCTTCAGTCGCGCTAGATCTAACCGGAGCGGTTGTCAGTACCGAATGTTGTTAACAACGGAGAGTTTTGGGCACAACTTAACCATCACCAGGTAGTGGTCCGAGTCGACATTAGCGTTCCTATAGGATCTGACGTCGATGATGTCTGAGAAGTGCCGACAATCAATCAGAACGTGGTCGATTTGTGTTTCCGTCTGATTTGGTGATCTCCAGGTGTACTTGTGTAGGAGGTTGTGCTGGAAGCAGGTACTATGCACGGCCATGTTCCTGCAGCGCTACGACGTCGAACCTGCAGGATTTCAATACTTCGGAGAAAATTGAGAGATCGGCAGTTCCACGTCCTGAGTTTTCAGCCGTTAGTCCGTTTTCGTCGCATGGGTCTGTGCCGATTGTTCCAGTCCGAATTTCTTTGTTCCACGTTCATTACTTGTGAGTGATTTGCGGTGGCGGCTTGTAAGCATACGACCAAGTTCCCACCAGGGTTGGTTACCCGATCTTCCCTTGGTTGCTCGTATCCAAGCTGGCACCGCGTGGAGGTTGGGATAGAATAATCTAGAAGTTTTACCAGTTTTGTCGTAAATGAGTTTTCGAGGTAAAAAGATTTTTTCTGCTACCTCCTGCATAATGAATATCGCGAAGCCACATCACTTCAGTTTAAAATTGTCATTGTCATTGTTAAATGTATAGCCCGTGCTTTCCGCTAAGTCAGCATATCTGGGGACTAACCCCTGGTCTATACATTTATTTTGATCCTTCCCGTTGCACGTGTCAGCATGTGCGATACCTTAGACTCACATGGGTGGTCGTATCCGGGTCCTCCCCTGGGTAGGCGCAATGTCCGGCCAGGTTCTGGTACATTAACTTATCGATCCCACCCCCATCGTTATTCAGTTGCATTTGTAAATGTTTTGGAAAAATTTGGGATCTTAGTGAACAAATTAAATGCATTGTTATTATTTTTATTTTTACTCACCTTTTGTTGTGTAAGACTTTCCGTACTCACGTGTCCTTCAATTGTTCTTGTTTTGTTACTCGAGATCGGTCTCCGACGAAGAATCATCGGATGTTTCCAAGTGTAGATAGTCATGTTGGCGATCTGGGTACGTTTCTTCCTCTTCTATGTCAGTAAAACCAAGGAAGTCCTCCTCGTATTCCTCCAGTTCTGACACTTCTTCAGATATTGAATTCTTCATGTTGTTAAGGAATGATTTTATTCTATTTCTGTCCTCAGCTACGTAACGGATGTGTTCAGCTGATACTCCTGTGTATAATACGTCCTGTTCTACGCAATACTGCCAATTAAAACATGAACGGCCCTTTTTTAATGGTCCTGGAATGTTGTATTCCGCCGCTAGTTTCTGTATCTGTCCGTCGTCCATCCTTCGTACATGACCCCAGTATAATAATCTGGCGATTCTTATTTTCCTTTTAATTGTAATTCCTTCCAACATGACTTCTACATTTGTCATTCCAGATTCTGTTTCGGTTTGGTTGTCATTAGAGCTGTGGTATAAATCTAAGACTATCGCGGACTCCATGTCTCAAAGGCGGTCACGATTTTCTTTCGTGAGCGTGGTTACTTTCAGGCCGTACAGTACGATCGGAGCTATAACCGTGTGGTATATTTTTCTCGTCGTTCTCCATTCACGAAGCTCAATACACTTCTGTATACTCTGAGAGCCTTCGCGATGCGTTCCGCTACTGCTTCTTTTCGGTTTAAGGAACTGGTGAGGTATGTGCCTAGGTACTTCATTTTTGTCACTCGTAAACAAGGAAGCTTGATTCGGTCAACTTGTCCCAGTAATAACTCTGGCATCTCTCGTTCTACTCGCATTAGCGCTTGGTCCAGTAGATACACAAAAAGTTTAGGTGAGAGAGGGCATCCCTGCTTTATGCCTCGTACCTTGCTGTATTCTTCTGTTCTTTGTCCGAACCATTGTAGCGTTGTTCTTTCCGTCATGCAGCATCTTATGATTCTGTTTACGAGGTACGCTGGTACTCCCAGCTTTTGAGAACATGTGGTACACGGGCCAAATATATGCGGTCGAATGCTTGTCGTAGGTCCAAAGATAAGATGTAAGTGACTTTCCTTTTCTCCAGCGGTCGTCGAGAATCTGACAAACGATAAACACTTGGTCTTCTGCGGAATGATTTCGGTGGTACACAAATTGGTAGTTGAGTACCTCACCTAAGAAAGATTCTAATTGTTCTGGCAAGAATCGAGCATAAATTTTATAGATGGATTGGCACAGTGTTATTCGGCGAAATTCATCAGGTCCTTTGGGGCTTGTTGTTTTAGGTATCGGTACTTGTAACGTACGCGGTACCTCGTTTGAACTCCACATGTGTAATACCAGCCTATGTATTTGATGTAGTAAGCTCTCCGGCCCATAGCGAATCAGGTCCGGTTGCACTCCGTCTTTTTTTTTTTAAGGTGGCGGGGAAATCTGCAAACAGACACCTGAGAAGAGAACTCAGGGTGTGGGGATGAGACTAGGGGAGAGATGCTGGGGTAGTTACACTCGCCCAGACACCTACTGATCCCTGTCCCGACCCACTAAAACCCCTCCAGTCTCCAGCCCTGGTCTTCCCGGAACGACGGTTAAGTATTACGTCGGGGAGTGGCTTTTGTGCGTGATGCACCCTCTTTACTCTTATAGCCTCCTAGCTAACTACCTGGAGACTGGTAATCAGCTACCACTGGCGTGTTGGTGGTTGACCCGCCACACACGTTGCAGCTCCAGCACAATCTGAGAGGCGGCCGCACAGACCGCGTTCCAGATGTCCGGGTCGTCGCACATCCTCCGGACTAGATTGTCCGGAGTAGTGCCAGGCCCGCTCACAGCCATCATGTTGCTCCTCGCTCTTGCGAAACGGGGGCATACGAAGAAGACATGCTCAGCAGTCTCCTCCTCCTCCACGCACTCGGGACACATGGGGGACACCGCGTGTCCGAACCTGTGCAGATATTGCCTGAAACAACCATGGCCTGACAGGATTTGTGTCAGGTGGAAGTTCACTTCACCATGTCGTCTCCCGACCCAGCCGGATATCTCCGGTATGAGTCGGTGCGTCCATCTGCCCTTTGTGGAGTTGGACCATTCCCGCTGCCAGCGGAGCATCGAGAATGACCTTCTGGTACCTCGTATGCCCCTTGTGTCACGTTGGTCGAAACACTCTCTGTCCTCCTTGATGGCGATGCTGATAGGCATCATGCCGGACAAGACACAGATTGCATCGTATGACACCGTACGATACGCACTCGCAACTCTCAGGCACATGAGCCTGTAGGTACTTTCCAGTTTACCACGGTAACTGTTAGTACTTAGCGCTCTGGACCACACTGGCCCACCATACCTAAGTATGGACGAAACCACGCTGGCAAGAAGTCTTCGCTTGCTGCCATAAACCGCTGAGCTATTGGACATCATACGAGATAGTGCTGCAATAGCCGATGAGGCCCTCTTACAGGCATAGTCGACGTGACTCCCGAACGTGAGCTTGTCGTCCACCATAACCCCCAAGAGCTTCAGGGATCGCTTCGAGTGGTGTTTTAGTAAGTTTACATCATATCCATGTTTTGCGGCACTAGCACAGCTCGCAGCCGAAAATGTTGGGGCTCCATTTGATGGATTTGCCGTTTCTTGATTTTACGGTGCTTCAGATTCAGGAGGAGAAGCTTGTGGTCCGAAAAACCCGGTGCTGCATCAAGACATTGTATAATGATGTGATCAATTTGTGAGGAGCGAGATCCTCTGCTCCATGTCGTTAATACACTTTTGCATTGTATTGTACATTTTGTATCGAAATAATCGCAAAAGATCTTTCAACATCTCACCGTTTGCGTTACATTCAGGATGGTAGAGTTGGCGTAAAATTATACTTCGTTCTTCTGATAGTAGGTCCCTGTATCCGATGTGAGCATTAAGATCTCCCATTATGAGAACGTTAGCCCTTTGATTCTCGTTCATTCCATTAAGGAATCTGATCAGGTTAGATATTTCCGGATCCGCTCGCGACCCCATTGATCTGGCATAGATAGAGATTACATTCGCCAAAGATAGGTAGCCGTACCATGTAGATGTTATCTGTGATCCTGTGAAAGTCCGCTGTGTTAAACTTCCTGCGATGAACAAGGACTGATGTGCCACCACCCATCCTAGCTGATGTTTGTGTTTGTTGGTTTACATTGAACCAGACGAAATTTGATGTTTGAACGGTACATGACGCCATACGTGTTTCCTGCAGACAGGCTACTGTCACTCCTTGTTCTTTTAAGGAGGCATCTATATTATCGCGGTCATTGACTTGCGAAAACCCGGACACGTTACAAGTAGCGGCAATAAGTGTCCTGTCTGATGTGGGTTCTTCAGTTTCAGTTGCGGGTATAGTTTGTTGCGTTATCTCGTGGTCGGTTATTGAAGCTACTTGTTGGAAAGCTATCACTTTCGGCAGAGGAAACCTCGCGTGAGCTGCTGATGCGACTTCTGAACAATTGTTTGGGTTAAAGACATCCTTGTCTCGATGAGGTACGGTGAGGGTGGGTACTTGCGTGGAAGTAGCAGAGTTCAGTTTAGCGTTATTATTCACTTGATGCCGTCGATGTTTCGGTGCTTGAGTGGGATTTATTTTTAGTATACTATCATAATGATTATAGTCGCCATTTTCGCCATTCGATGAACGATATTCAGACAGTTTCTTATATTTTCACATGCGCTTATCTCAATTCTGCTTGAGTGTTCTTTATATATCGTTATCTTGAAGCCAAACGATTTTGCTATTGCATATAAACTTTCCTCTCCTCCCCAGAATCCTTGTTTTGACAGTTGTTCTAAGAAATGATTCACTAACTGAATGGGTTGCATCGTGGTTGCCTCCTTCTGAAAACTCGTGACCGCTTGTGGGAATAGCTGGTCTAACCATAGATTGCTTCGTTCTTTGTAAAAGGATACTACTAAAGCACGTAGAGTTCTCGTGTAGTGTGCGTGTTCCTCAGTTCCTGGAGCCTTATTCCAGATTTGGTGCGCAAGTGATGAGTATAGGCAATTGTCATCTCCCAGTATTATGCACGCTTCCAGTATACCCTCCTGTACTTGGACTATTTCCGTTTTAATTTTCGAAGTTTTCCTATGTCTTCCTATTTCTTCCTGTTTTTTTCCACTTCAGACCTTTACTTTTCGTTTATTAATAGCTCATAGGCTCAGGATCATGCAGGAATCAGGATGGAGGAAGAGAAGGAAAAGAAAGAAAAGAAAAAATAAATATTGTTATCTTGCAGCATAAGGTGTTATAGTGTTTGTTCATGCAGGTATCGAAAATCTTGCTTTATGATTAGTGCTCCCTGTGTGCGTAAGTGAGTAAATTATTATATTATATGTTTATCTACTATGATGCCTGTGTGTGATGGATGCTGTGTATGTTGTATGTGTATAATATAATCCTAACTATCCCGATTGGCTGGTATTTCTTTTGTTGTTCTATAATATTGATTTATGTTTTGTTGCTTTAGTACATACATAATATACATTCAGCTATTTTATATTGGGGGTTGTTATGATTTGAAAGATTATGCAAAACCAGTGATGGCATGAACTCGTGCAAAGTTGAACTGAGTAACACTTTTCCAGATTTGAATCCAACTTGAATCTGCTTCCTCTCGATAGTTTGAGTTTTTTTGCACCGCACACTTTGATCGATTGAGTTTAAATGCGTGCAATGCATGCAGTGCACGATGTATCCAACGGTGCAGGCGATAATGTGACGCGATGAGTTTTGATTTTAGATCGAATTTATGCTTTCGAAGGACAATGCAACAAACTATTGCAGTAGACGCGGCGCAAATTTCATCGCAATTCGATTTTTATGGAATTGTTGTTATGCAGGATTCACACTCAAATCTAACTGTAGTGTAATGCACTGTTAGTAGGGATTACGTGCAAACCGAAAATAAATGTGCAAGCAAGTTTCAAAACTCACTTGGATACGAGTGCAAAGTCACACTGCCTACTCTGTGCAAAACTTCATCTAAATTGCAGTTGCTAGTAGTTATTGACCTTTTAATTCGTACGTTAACGTTTTGTTTGAGGAAGACTATCTATTTATTTATTTATTTATTTTTTAAACATTTTTGATACCAGCCTATCGAGACCCCCCCCCCCCCCCGGCTTCGGCTCGAACCATCAAGTTAATACAGAACCAGTGCAAGGGGGTGCCGGCCGCTATCAGTTCTCTACACCGGTCTCCCTCCGCAAATAGCCAAGATGGCAGCATTCCGAATTGTTCTTAAGTGATGTAAAACCCCAACATTAACGATTCGATGAAGAGAACCCACCGGACCCGCCACCCACCCGCTACAACCCTGCATCAAAATGTGGTTCTTAACATGGGACGCGTCGAGTAAACAGCCGGTAGGAGTTGGCTGCACTTACGATTTTAGAGCGGGGGTCACTTGACCGAGCGAATATCGCAAGGTTTTGCTTCCCTCCCAAAACCAGGGCTTTCCCTGGTTTCATCGTGTGTAGCCCATTGTCCCACCACATCACTTCAGTTTAAAATTGTGGAGAAAGAAGCCGAGCAAAACTTCACAAACAAACAAATGCTGTCAGTAACTGGACATGGACCCTCCATGTCCAGTTACTGAGAGATGTTAGAAATTCGGATAGTATAGTATTCACACCAACATTTACCGTTCTTTTACTTAGCTGTCTTATCAGTAACAACCCGTAGAGTCGTCTCCACTCCTTTCGATCTATGGATGCTGTTCGCAAGCTCCGCTCTCTGTGAAGGGTTCGCAGGTTGCTTTCTAAATGAACAATCCACTTTGCCGCTACGCATCTCGCCATCTCGTCCTGAACTGATTGGTTTCAAGAACGTTCGCCAGGTTGTTATTGACATCCTTACGACATATTTAATCCATCGCAACCTGCCCATTTATCGGAAGGGCGATAAAAATCTTCCCGAGCAGCTCATGTACCAGTTTGTGGTTGAATAAACTTTTCCAAATTTTAGTTTCTATCAGTGTCTTACAGCTGGTTTAATTGGGGCAACTGTCTGATATCATTGTCAGTATTGAGACCAGGTACACGAGCTCATTGACCACCTTGATTTAATTACCATCAATCTTCCCGTGGACCTGAACTTCGTCTCTGATCTCTCTACTTATTATAAAGCATTTTTTCGATAATTTTAGAAAAATTTAGAACAACTTTAGAGATTTCCACGATTTACATATAGTCAGCGTGCGACCAGACCGAACCAAGCGCCTTTTTTAAATTGAGTTTTTAACACCTCAGTGTATGTTGAAATTGATAATCTACCTTTCATCAAATAACGAAATCATTTGAACAGTTTAGAATGGTATTGTAACAAAATTTCTGTGCAGCAGCTTGCAGAAAACATACGGGGTGGTGAAACTTTGATCGCCGATTACTCGAAATGTTTTTGGCGCTTGGTCCGCTCTGGTCGCACATCGACCATATGAGCTTGTACTAGAATCATATATTAAGCAGCAGTAACGATTCACAATATCAGCACTTCAGATCTATCATAGAAAATATTCTGTACCATATTAGCCTACAAAAATGCGATTGCAGATGCTGAACTTACTGTTTATTCAGTTGCAACATCGGAACCGACATTGATCTGTCCCTGGTTGAATTTAACGAACATCGTTTTCTCTGTCGGTATTGGTTTTCCTGCGTGCATGGCTTTCATATGCTTCTGCAGTCCATTATACCAGCTGTACTGTATGCTGCACTCCGGACATGGGTACGGTTTGGATCGAGTGTGTGTAACCATGTGCTTTTGAACGGTCTCTTTGGTGGTGAACGTTTTATCGCATTGCTCGCACTAGAAAAAATACCGATAAATATTTACCGCTTAGAAAATTAATTTAACATTATTTTGCTTTAGCAGCGAAAGATGCTAAAATGGCTGGTTAATACCTTGAAAGGTCTTAACTTTTCGTGCATGTGTCTGATATGTTTGTGCATATTACTAGAGGTTCCAAAACCAGCTTTACAAACCGAACAAACGTACGGTTTTGCGCTTAAATGAGACCTCAGGTGTATGACCAGGGACGAACGTGTAGCTGTCCTGTACGAGCAATGGTCACATTTGATCGGCTTTTCGTGCGGTTTATGAACAATACGGTGTGCCTTAATCTGACTGAAAGTCCTGAAAGCCTTTCCACAAACCTAAAACGGGACAAACTAATTGGATAATTTATTACCTTAAAGTTCCTTTCGCCCATGTGTCGCCGCTTGACGTGTTTGCTCAGATTGCTCGAGGTAGAGAAGGAACACTGACATATATCACAGACATATGGACGGGCTCCGGAGTGACTGCGCTGATGCAGATTTAAATCATTTTGGTTCCGTGCTCGGTAAGAACACTGCTCGCACGGAAAGTCGCGAATATTCTGATGCACCTTCATATGATACGTAAGATTGGTATTCTGCACGAAACTTCTGTTACAAATCTGAAGGAAAAAGATATTCCAAAAATTCACTTGGCAAAGCGCACGTTTTATGGGCGAAAGGATTCCAGTATGAAGTACTCACATCACACACATAGGGCCGCTCATTAGTATGGGTCCGCCGATGCACTTTTAGCGTTGATGCGGATCGGAACTGCTTCTGGCAAGTAGGACAAGCAAACCGCTTTTCCATGTCGTGTCTAGCTTTGTGCGTTTGCCATAAATCGTAGCTCCGAAAAACTGCTTTGCATTGCTCACACTGAAAAAAATTGTTGTCCATTTCGGGGATAATTTTGTTACGCGCTCGACTTCGGTTCAGCTTTTCCTTCGCTGGTTCTTCCGGAGCATCGTAGATACAAAGGGTATAACTGAAATAATAATAAAAATTCGTTTTTACGAACATGACCAAGTGACACAACCAGATTACTTCTCGTTTCCTTGTTTGAGTTCGAAAGTCGCCTCCTCCGGATGTTCAATTTCTTCGTAATACTCTTCTACTTCTTCAACTATTTCGACATTTTTCATGTTTTCAATTTTTAAAAGTGTCCCCTCCGGCGACAATTTACTGTTTATATGGTCTGTAAAGTTCACTTCCTCTGTTTCTGATAATGCGTCTTCCATCAACTGGTCTTCGGCAATTTCCGTGCATTCGACTTGTTCCACAACTTCTACTGTTTGAACTTGCTCCGATGCTGCTTCTTGAGGGAGTTTTTTACATGCTTCATTTTTCTCTAAGTTTTTTCCTTCATATTCCGCCATCAAATTCCTCAATTCATCATCTGTTTGTTCAATTTGTATTTTCATAGCATACGATGCTTCCACTTGCGTCACGCAATGATCACAAACGTACTTCGGGAGTTTGTCTTCTAGTCTAATATCACTCCCAAAACAGCCATTTATCTTGTCCGCTAATGTCGTCCTAGAACCGTGAGCCTCAAACAGATAGTACTTCCTGCCGCCAGCTTTGAGGACCGCTAAACAAGTCCGACAGTGATTTATAATTAATTCGAATGCATCCACTCCACAATCAGCACCACTCTCTTGTGTAATTTCAGCATCTTCCGATTGCAATTGGTTACGATTCCGCAAATAATCGATATAGCGCTGCTGTAAGGCGGAAAGACTGTCAGCATCCGTTCGGTATTTTTTGCGCGCTTCTTGGCACCACTCTTCGAACCCTCGCCGCCAGTATACTTCCGGTCGGGAGGGAAACTTTAGTGCACGCATTTCAACTGCTATTGTTGGCCACAGCGTATCGCTGTCACTTCCGACCACTTCAAGGTGCTGCAGTATCGTTGTAATCTGTGTATGCGTTAGTCGTGTGTCGACTGCTACGAGAAGACGCTTCAGCTCTCGATCTCCTGGGGTACATGCCGTCAAATCAAGGTTTGTTACGAGCTGTTTCCAGCATTCGATAGTTTCTAGCACTTCTGAGCTCGATTTTTGTAAGTCACTTCCGGCGAGATCGCTGCTGACCAGATTCAGAGTTCTGGGAAACGAAGCCGGACGACGAAGGAAGTCTGGATTGATGCGGAGGTACTTGAGGATAATTTGCTGACGAGGGGGAGTGAGTTCCGACAAAACAGTGGATGACTGTAGATTGATTCAGGAGTTATTTGTTAGAGACTACTTGTATATAAAATCTGACCTTACCTCATTCGTCTGCAGCCGTTCTACTTCTAGAACCGTTTTCTCATAGCTCATTTTTTTCACCTATTGTCGTTGCATTCAGAAAGTTGTAAAAGTAGTAATTTAATTGCCGTTTTTTAACATTATAGAAAGTTTAACTTGTTCACTTGTTCATTGTTAATTTCGTTTATTTACAGACAGAAATCAAATCACAAGCAGTGTTGCAAGTTTTGACTTCGAATTATCTGATTATACCAAAGCAAATTGAAGAAAAGGTGATGAAGCAAAGTTCACACTCTCAAACAAAGTAAAAATTTCAGCAAGCATTAAGCCTGTAGTACACTCTTTGACCGAGCGTCAAATATTTCTCGCGTAATTTTTCAAAGCGACCTATCTAACATTGAGAGACTCTCTTTGTTTACTTTCTCTTTGATCAATAATCATGTTATTTTTTCCATATTTCATGACACTCAATGCATAGTAAGCAAGACAGTATTACTATCTCTCGATTAAGGGGAAGAAAGCTTAGAAAATATATATAATGACGACGTAATTAACGAAACAAAGTGAGAGAGGAGAGAATCTGTCATTGTTACTTAGGTCCCTTTGAAAAATTACGCGAGATTTGTCTCTTTTTGACAGATAAAAATTTGGTCAAAGATAATTATTTGTCCACTCTCCGAATTTACCATGGGGCAAACACGGGCAAACAACAACCATGATGTCAAAAAAATTTGACCATTATGTCAGAAGGTCAAATATTTGACCATTAGACAAAGAGTGTACTACAGGCTTTAGTAAAGCCTGTAGTACACTCTTTGTCTAATGGTCAAATATTTGACCTTCTGACATAATGGTCAAATTTATTTGACATCATGGTTGTTGTTTGCCCGTGTTTGCCCCATGTTAAAATTGGAGAGTGACAAACAATTATGTTTGACCAAATTTTTATCTGTCAAAAAGTGCCAAATATTTGACGCTTGGTCAAAGAGTGTAATACAGGCTTAAGGGCATCCTTAAGGCATCCTTAACAGTGCGCTTCTATATCCCGTTTGGCAGCGCTCTATCGCAGACAGACGTCCAAGCTGAGTTCCAAACTTGTGTAAAGTTTTTTGTAGTAGCAATCCGTAACCAGATAGCGCTACCAGTACCGCCAGCCTCGTACACCAGCGGAAAAAATGTATTGTAGCGATAAGGTCACCAGGCGGCGCTAGTGTATAAGTGATTTATAACGCAATTTACTTTGAAAATTTACACGGAAATTTTGATCAATGTTGTTCTTGCTTGGACGTCTGTCTGTGGCTCTATCATCACTTCATACCGTACCGGTCGCTGCTAAACGCGCTAGAGAAATAGTAGCCGGGCCTCCGGGAAGCATCGCGCTCTCAAATTTGGTAGCCCGGTAACAGCGCTGCTAAAGGTTTATGCTGGATGAAACGTCCAACAGAGACGATAGCAACGACCGGTGTGGAAACGGGTGAGTGCGTAAAATAGCCGCGCTGTACACAGTCGCCATAACAACTTAAATAGTAGCGCACTGTTAAGGATGTATGTAAAATTGATCCAGTGATCCAGCTAATGCTGGCTTCACTTGTTTTGTACGTAACCGCCAGTGATGCCACCGGGTTGGTGCTAATAGATGAAGCATTTCATATCTACGTGGAATACACTTGCGTTTCAGTTCACAGCACAAAACCAAGTGTCTTACACTTTGGTTTGCCATGTCATGCATACCAAAATCAATCATTTTAATTTAATTTAATTTATTAAAATTCATCTGACAGAGTGTGTGTCTTAATGAAAAACTTAATACTAGAACAATTTCAATAAATAATCAATAAAAAAGGTTACCTAACGCGAATTCTATTTTTAAAAGCTGTGCCAGTTATATTAAAATCGAACGCATCTGCTACTGTGTTAAAGCTGGCCGACATGAAGCGTATCGGGTCGAATTGCTCATACTGTGCATTGCGTTGGGGATTTGGTCTGAGAGATCGTTCGGGGGCATATATATCCAGGTAGCCGAGGATTTCCGGAGCATCGACTTCATTTAGAAGAACTTTACCAATGAATGCAGCTTGCGCTTCGAATCATCTCTGCTCAAGAGTTTGCATTCCTAAATGCTGACAGCGATCAGTGTAGGCTGGCAGATTTGAGGGATTGCGCCAAGGGAGGAATATTAGCGCATATCGTACAAATTTACGTTGCACGGATTCAATTCTGACAATCCAGGAGTTGTGGAATTCGAAGATAGACCGCACTAGAGAGAAATACAGCGATGTGAGACAAAACGGATTACGGAACTCGTTGGCTATCTTAAACATGAATCCGAGTTATCGATTAGCTTTAGCGATGATTTCGTTGTAATGCAGCTTGAAAGATAGCGCAGTATCCAAAATAACTCCTAGGTCTTGAATTTGTGTAACTCTAGATAAAGGCTGACCCGACATAATGTAGTCGAATAAGATTGGCTTCCTTGTCCGATAGAAGGAGATGACACTACATTTCTGAATGCTTACAGAAAAGAGATAGTCGGGTTTCGGGTTTTCAAACCCGAAACCCGAACTCGACCCGTACCCGACGGGTTCAAGTCGGGTTCGAGTTTGTACATTTTTAAAAATGTCGGGTACGGGTCGGGTTCGGGTTTGGTGAAAAAAAATAATTCGGGTTCGGGTCGGGTTCGGGTTTGGCAATTTCGGGTGCAGGTCGGGTTTAGGTATGAAAACCCGAAACCCGACTATAAAATCTATGAAATCTCGGGTTCGGGTTCCACAATGTCGGGTTCGGGTCGGGTTTGGGTTTCATATAAATAAAATTTTCGGGTTCGGGTCGGGCTCAGGTTTTGACAGAAAAAAAATTCGGGTTCGGGTCGGGTACGGGTTTGAAAAACATCAAACCCGACCATCTCCATTACGGCTCCATTAAGGAAGGTTTCTAGAACACCATAGGCTAAAAATATCCACCAGTTGCTGGAGCTCAACGCAGTCCGCATAACTTCTCACGACTTTAAAGAATTTAACGTCATCGGCGTACAATTTACGGCAATCTCCCGTAAGTAACAGATATCATTGATGAATATCATGAAGAGTAGCGGTCCTAGGCTGCTACCTTGCGGGACTCCAGAGACATTCGTGGACTGCGCAGAAAACTCACTTCCTATCTTCACACAGAGTGTTCGATTCATCAAGTAGGAACCAAACCATTGCACGAGAGCAGATGAAACTCCAAGTTTTTCAAGTTTAGCTAAAAATATCCTGTGGTCAACTCGATCGAATGCCGCTTTCAGATCGGTGTATATTGCATCTATTTGAGCACCGTTACTCATGTTTCGCAAGCAAGTCGAAGAGAATTCGTCTAAATAAGTCGTTATCGAGCGTTTCGGGTGGAAACCATGTTGATCCGACGTGATGTAATGTTTGCAGCTGGCGAAAAGGGCGTCGTTTACAATTATTTCCATCACCTTAGAGCATGCGCAGAGAGATGTGATGCCTCTATAGTTTTGTACATTACGTCTATCCCCTTTTTTGTGCATTTTACACTTAGATTTCAATTCTTACACACGTCAAATGCCAAAACGCGTTGAAATACCGTGGATTCCAATTAAAATCGATATGGGTCGACATAATAGAATGATTAGGTTCATTTATTGACATTCATATGTAAAGAGCATTAGGGATTAGCGTGCGATTTATTTTCAGTGTACACCAAATGCGTATAGAACAAAAACTGGCAACTCTTCAGTCGCAATCAACGGTGACGGCGCGACGGCTGGCATCAAGTCTGGCGCTCTTTTCAAGTCGACATAAGCGCTCTGTTTTGATTTCCCCGTTGACTAATTGCGTATATGAGTCAAACTGTTAAACATTCGATTTTCTTGTTTTCTGTGGTTTATTTCTTATGATTGAACAGTAGACTGCTTTTGAACAATGGCACAAAGATCTATCTTGTGAGTTATTATGACAGAATTTGCTCAAAGAAGAATACTTATTAAAACATTTCTATAGATCTTTTTTCAATAAGGCACCCACAAAAAATGAAGTAGAAAAAGAAATCAGTATCGAGGATATTAACAACACGTCCAGGTAAGACATTAGATTCACATTTACTGCGTTGTACAAGTAAAATAAGCTTTACTTTGAATCTCACTGTTTCCCAGTTAAATATGATTCGAAGCAGTATTTATGTTCGCGTGGCATTGCGCAATATCTCGAAAGAAGCATTAATTCGTGCTCAGCGGTCAGAGCATCTGCTCTTAAATGCGGCCACCTGTAGCCACCTACCGTTGACAAACGTTTCTGTTAAAAATAATTATTTATTTTCTATTGTTCGTTCACTTGCCACGACCAGTGACCGCAACGGGAGAGAGAAGTCAATCGGTGCCGCTAGCAACGAGGATAGCCCCGTGAAAAAGCATGTTCGTCAGTCAAATTCTTCCCCTTCACCATCGCCACAGAAAGTGGCTACTGCCAGCAGTAAAAATTCAAAACGACCCCGCATTGCATCATCAAGTAGTGAAGATGAGGCACCTCCACCGGAGCCGAAGTAGGTTACCCCTGTTAAAAATTACTTTATTTTTTCCTCTAACAGATAATTGTATTGTAGAGTGTCACCTGAAAAACTAACGAAATCTATCAAAAAAGAGGAAACTGCTAAACAATCCTTCAAAAGTCCACCTAAGGCAAAAAAGCTTGCTAATAAAGATAAAACGTCCAAACCGAACAAGACCTCGCCTAAGCAAAAACCTGTTGTGAAAAAAGAAAATGCAGCATCGGCTAGCGAAAACCAGTCGACAGGTGAAAATGATGACGTAGACATGAAGGAGGTGAAAACAGAGACGGAATCGCCCAAAAAAGTGAAAGAAGAGACGGAATCACCCAAAAAAGTTAAAACCTCTGAGGAGACAAAGGATAAAGCTGCCAATGTAATGAGTTTCTTTACCAGTGGCAAAAAAGAATCCACTGCTGGTAATTCTAAGACGGAAGTCGGTACTGATTACAATCCAGGGAAGAAAAACTATCATCCAATCAACGATGCATTTTGGAAGAAGGGAGAAAAGATACCCTATCTGGCTTTGGCCCGAACTTTCGAAATTATCGAAGGAACTAGCGGACGCTTGAAAATGACGGAGTTTCTAAGTAATTACTTCCGATCGGTTATCGTACTGAGTCCTCAAGATTTACTAGCCAGTGTGTATTTAAGTTTAAACCAGCTGGCTCCTGCTTACGAAGGCGTTGAATTAGGAATTGCCGAACATACACTGATGAAGGCAATCGCCCAGAGCACAGGACGAAGTTTGGCTCAAATTAAAGCTGATGCGCAAAGTACAGGAGATTTGGGTCTGGTTGCGGAGCAATCTAAAAGTAGCCAACGCGTTATGTTCCGACCGGCACCGCATACCGTAGGCGGAGTTTTCAGTAAATTACAAGAAATTGCTAAAATGACGGGAACAGCTTCTATGGCGAAGAAAATGGATAAAATCCAATCGATGTTCGTTGCTTGTCGTCACTCGGAAGCGCGTTTCATTATCCGATCGTTGGCTGGTAAACTTCGAATTGGTTTGGCGGAGCAATCCCTTCTTCAAGCATTGGCCCAGGCATGTGCAATGACGCCACCCAATCAGGACAGCAAGGAACCAGTTGTTAATGCACTTTCAAAGTGCAGTGAAGCAACGGCTAAATCCAAGGTGGATGAAATTGCGCTTATTCTGAAAACTGTGTACTGTCAATGTCCTAACTACAATCAAATTATACCTGTTCTGTTGGAACACGGCACAGATCGGCTGCTGGAGAAATGTCCCATGGTTCCAGGAACCCCGCTTAAACCTATGTTGGCTCATCCGACCAAGGGTGTGCAAGAGGTGTTGGAACGCTTCGACGGAATTGATTTCACCTGCGAGTGGAAGTACGACGGTGAACGAGCTCAAATTCATTTGCTCGAGGACGGTGGGGTCAATATCTATAGCCGAAATCAGGAGAACAATACCAGTAAATATCCGGATATTATCGCGCGCCTCGATCTCACCCGAACCGAATCGGTCCGGTCTGCTATACTGGATTGCGAAGCTGTAGCCTGGGATCCTGAGAAGCAGCAGATTTTGCCCTTCCAGGTTTTGAGTACCCGAAAACGAAAAGATGCCAACGAGGCGGACATTAAAGTACAAGTAAGTATGGCTATATTAGTTGAAAAATATTTTAGGCTGAATAAATCCCCCAATCTTTATTTCAGGTGTGCGTATTTATGTTTGATCTGCTATACTTGAACGGAAATCCGCTGGTTCAGCGACCCTTCCTGGATCGTCGTGAGCTACTGTATAAACACTTCCGGGAAATTGAAGGTCAATGGAAATATGCCACCCGGCTGGACACAAACGACGTAGACGAGTTGCAGCGATTCCTGGAAGAAGCAGTCAAAGGTAACTGTGAAGGTTTGATGGTGAAAACCCTCCAGAAGGAGGCCACATATGAGATAGCCAAACGGTCCAGAAACTGGTTGAAATTAAAGAAAGATTATCTTTCGGGAGTTGGCGATTCACTCGATCTTGTGGTGATTGGTGGTTACAAGGGCAGGGGTAAACGGACTGGAACGTACGGTGGATTTTTGCTTGCCTGTTACGATGAAGATAACGAAGAGTATCAGAGCATTTGCAAAATTGGAACGGGCTTTTCCGACGAGGATCTGCAAAGGCATACTGACTTCCTGAAAGAACGAATTATACCACGGGCTAAGAACTACTATCGATACGACTCAGGCCATGAACCAGATGACTGGTTCGAACCGGCCCAGGTCTGGGAGGTATTATGTGCCGATCTTTCCTTAAGTCCAGTTCATCGGGCTGCTCTAGGTATCATCGATGGAGAGAAGGGAATATCCCTGCGCTTTCCTAGATTTATCCGTATTCGTGACGACAAAAGTGTTACTGATGCAACCTCCGCCAAACAGGTGGCCGACATGTACCTCAGTCAGGATCAAATCAAGAACCAACAGAGTGGCAAGCAACGGGATGTCGAAGAGGACTTTTATTGAACAGAAGTTGCGAGTAATTTTTTTTTTATTCAAATGAAATACATAGTGGATAGAACAATTGTATTAAATCACTTAATGTGAATGAAACTTAATCTCGTGTTAATTACAATACAAGCTCAGCATTGATACAAATGAGCAATGTTGGCCCAAACGTAGTTGGAATTATCCTCTTGGGAGGTATTTTCCGGTCCCCAGGTATCCGGCCTGGGATACGGATTGTGTCGATCTAGATAGTAGTTGCTCGGAGCGTGCATCACAAACTCCATGCAGCTGAGTTTACGTGGCAGGTCTTCCACCGGGCCAATAAGATAGGTGGCAGGATCGAACTTTTCATTCGGGGGAGGACTTGAAGTGGTCGGAAGCAGCCAAGTTATATAGGCAGACTTTTCACAATAAGAATCGATTTGCAATCCGTGGATTTGTGCGTAATATGTGTTGCCTTTAGCGTCGATCACCGAAACAATGTCCCCAAGCTGGTAGTAAATATTCTAAAATGAAAAATGTTAGGTAGTTGTTTATCTAGGATAATCACTTTTTACATACGTTGTGAAACAGCGTCTCTACAGTGCGTGTAGTAACGGTAATGTTAGGAGCTTTCATCGGGTTTTTCTTAAAAATAAACCTTCTCGAGCGACCCGTTTTGCTTCCATTGCCCCCAGAACCTCCGGCTCCACCTTTTCGTGAACTTCTTACATTCTTCCGCAGCTTCCTCGGACTAAGCGAAGGCATCGGTTTCTCTTTGGTGTCTGCGGTTGAGTCCTTCTCCTCCTTTTCATTGCCTCCTGGCTCCTCTTTAGCATCTTCAGCGGACTCTCTTTTTGCTTCAATTTTTTTCTCACTCTCGATTTCGGCCGATTCCATCAAAAGTTTCAGTTCTAGATTGGTGGCCTCCGATACACTTGGTTCTTCGCTACCAACCTCTTGTTTCACGGGTTCCGATTGTATGACTTTAAGCTCGTCCTCAAGTTCCTGTTGAACTTTTTCGTGCTTTTCATAACACGGAACGCAAACAGTGACACCTTTTTCAATGGTTTGCCATTTATCCGACGTGCCAATTTGGCAATGAGCACATTTCGGGGCTAGCTTTGGGCCCATTTTTTGAAACTTCCCGATCACTTTACACTGGCAAAGTTTGTTTCGAGTTTTTTGAGAATAACAATGCAAAAATGCAGTACGACGCTACTTTGTACCAAAATGTACCAAACATTAGTGCAGCAAGAAAAACAACATCCAGGGAAGTGCAGTCAGAAGTGACGAGAATAATACATTTGGAAAATCTTGAGCACATCTTGATTTGGGCGTAACCAATAACTTTTGAACCAAATTTTACTTCGAATTTATTCGCGTTGACGGTGTTGCTGAAATTTGTTTGGTTTTTGCAAGCGAAAAAGAAGGAAGGAAATATTTTTGCTTTTGTCATCACGCACATTTTGACAATTACATATGAGTGTTCACGTAGGTGCGAACAGCCTTAAAAATCTTTTTCAACGCGAATAACTGCAACTTTTACGTCAAATTGGACTACCCCGAAATACACGATTATCACAGTTGAATCTCGCACACGATTCCGCAGTTCTGGGTGATGAGTATCGATACTAGCGATATCAAAACGCTCGACAAAAATATTTTATTATATAGACAACGATATTCTATTATGACTGCTACCTTGGTAGGTTAATAAGAAATCACTCCAGTAATGGTCAGAGCTTGATACCTATTTATATTGATAAAGTATACCTGAAACCGTGAGGTCTGGTATCGATACAATGACAATTGAAAAAGTATCGATAGTCAGTATCACCCAATCAATCATGTAACACTCTAGGACAGGACGTGACAAGTGGCTTCTAGTTATTCTTCTTTTCGTTCAAAATTGCCCTCATGAAACATTGTGATTTTTCGGCACGACGCTTGCCAGTGTTTCCAAAAATGTTTAATTAGCAAAATATAAATATCAAGGATTTTCCAAGTTCTGGATTTCAATTTTATTTAATTCATTTGATAATGCTAGTTCAATTGATTAGAAGATATATGTTAAATTTATTTGAACCAGCCAAAATTTCAACTCATTTTGGGTTCCTCTTGCTTTTCATGAAATGAATCTGCTATTGTTTCTCATACGTAGTTTCAAAAACATGAATAACATTTCGAATGTTGATTTTTATAAACATTACACAGTATAGTGTATGAAAAAGTTTCAAAAAATTGTTGAACCAAAAGCTGTTCATTCACTTGGTAAGCAAAAACAGTGTGAACAAAAATACCGATAGTTTTCGCAGCATGGTCAACCGTACCGACTAATAATAAAATTTAACAGTGCGCTAAGTGTAATCGACCAATCAGAGAGGGCTTTCGCTTTGACAGAACTTTGGGTGATTTTTGGTTTCTCTTGTCACGTCCTGTCCTAGGTAACGGTCAGTTTTGTTTTGATATTCAACCTACATTTAAACTAAAGCTGCTCGATCGAAAATTGAGAAAGGGTTTGAAGATGGCGGATAGACTACATATAGCGTCGATACTGTTTATTGGATTAAGCTTAAATTTGCGGATTACAAAGCAGAAAAATCTAGAATTTGTGCAGTTAATTAAACGAGTGAATCGAGATCAAATTAAAATTGAAGTATAGAAGAGCAAGCGGGAAATATCCCAAAGCTAAATACTTAGTTGATTGAGACTCTTAAAAGAGGAAACCATTTTGTTAAGAAAACTAAAGGACTACAATAGCAAAATGCAAAAAGTGACTACTAGGCATGCTTGTCATTCTCCTCAGTATGTGAAAGGAGAGGAGAAAAAATTCACCGCGCACTTCCCTTCCAGTATGTGCCTGCGTGTAGCAAATGCTTTCACCACACTGCTTCTTTCTCACTCCAAAGTGTCTCAACCAGCTTACAGAGACAAACACACTTCCCGCTCACCCCACATCTGATAGAAACGAGAGGGGTGAATCAATCTACAGAGAAAACGCAGAAGTGCACAACAGTGTCCACTGGCGAGTAGTCCGGAAGGTGAAAAAAACCTAACGCGAAAAATGTAGTCCTCGTGAAGCTACGAACGAATTCCACCAGAGTAAATTCGACCGGCACGAGCAACGCAGTCTATTTTTTTTTCTCCCAATCTCTTCTCCTCTTCTGCCATGCTCAAGAAACCAACTGTGAAATGCACCGCAGATAGCTCTGCAGTGTAATTATTGTGCGTGAAGTCCACACGTGTGAGAAAGTACACCATAGCTCATTGTCTCGCAAGAGAGAGATTTCAGATTTCACCGCAGTGCGTTCAGGTAGCTCAACAGAAAAAATCGTTTGTCGCTCTCTTCTAGCATGAGCGTATTGATTTGCTCTTTAGTGTGATGGCAGTTGTCTCCGCAGTGCAAGATATTCTTCTGCACTCTAGAGGTTTACTGAGGAGAAAAGACAAGCATGCTACTAGGTCCCAAAATTCGAAAATAGGGGGATCGAATAAAAGTGGAAAAGTTGGGGGAGCCCCAGGGACAGCCCAAACAACCAACACGGGAAAACCATCAAACATATTGTTGAGACAAAAAAACACGGAAGAGGCACAAAACCAAAAAACCGTTTTCTTGGAGCCTTGTGATTTCGAAAAACCTTTTCCCACCCACCCGGTGGCTATTGGTAAAATACTGTCCGATGCAAGTTGCAACGGATTCGAAGAAATCACAAAACTGGGACGATTTCGTTTCAAAATTGAACTAAAATCAAATGCGGTATACTCGAAGGTGGAGCGAATAAATTTCAACCAATTTAACCTAAAAATATTCGTCCCCAAATCTCTGAAGGAAACCATACTTATGGTCAAAGGAGTACCTATCGAATTCGAAGAAGAAGAAATGGTTATAAACATTACTAGTGATTATCAGGTCATACAAGTCGAGAGAAACATGCGGAAAAACAACTCAAGTAATGACTTGATCCCCACAAAAAATCTTAAACTAACAATAAAGGGCAAACAAACTCCGAAACCAATACGCATCTATGGATGTAACTTCCGTACAGAAATGTACGTGTTTCCCATAAAACAATGCAAAAAGTGCTGGAGATTTGGTCATCAATTAAAATACTGCAGATCCAAAGTGAGATGTCAACACTGTAGTCAAAATCACGACACTGAAACAGATTGTTCAAGATCAACTCGATGTCCAAACTGTCACCAAAACCATCCAGCAGAGGATCCGAACTGCACGGAACGAAAGAGAAGACAAGACATTCTAAAAGTAATGAGAAGTCGTGGTGCACGCGGAAGCAGAGTCTTACTATCCCAAGCTTCAAAACCAGTTCCAGCTACTAGAGTCAGAAGAAGAGTTTCCTGAACTTGTTCAGACACACGGAGTAGCCATGGACCATGGCACATCACTTAGACCGGCTAGAGTAAAAGAATAGGCAAACCTCTCCCAAACGAACCAGACTCGGAGAGTGAATAACCAGAGTTCACACCAAGATTACTCACAGGAATGTCACGGTTCAATGGAACTCATCAAAGATAATACAATCAACGCCACAGTGGTAGAAGCCATATTGGCCCAAGTTCGAGTGGATTTGTTAAGACAATTGCGGCTCAAAACATGGTTGCTACCGCTTATCAATCTACGAGACCACCTGAGTCCCAAGATGCAACAGGCTAGAACGGAAATTGAAACAGATCAGCTCCTCATTAATACGTTTGGCAAAATCAATGAAATAATAAATGCAGAAGCTTCTGCAAACGAAAATAATACCAACAGAATAGACTCACAGCTTTCCAATGGCTTGTAAAACCCTAAACATAATTCAAAATAACATCCAGAGCATACGCCCGAACCAAACAAAAGAGGAGCTCTACACTATTTTGACAGAAAACAACACATAGATTGCTTTACTGCAAGAGCAAAACATCAAAAAACATGAGCCATTCAGAATGAAAAATTTCGAATTTTTCTCAGAAAGAAGAACAAATGGATATGGAGGAGCAGGAATATTGATTGGCTCTACCATAATGTGCAAGAAAATTCCTGTACCCAATTTTGATTTTCTGGAGGTAATTGGAGTTCAAATAACTAATGGTTTTGACCCGACTCATCTATTCTTAGTATATTTACCACTAAACAAAAATGCAGTAGCCACAGAAGAGATAAAGAAGCTTTTCCTTTGGTTAGAGACACAGGATAAAGAGATGGTACTAGCAGGTGACTGGAACGCGCACCATCCTAGTTGGAGTCCTGGCCTTCCAATGTGCCCGAGAGGTAAATTGCTACATGAAATCACAGATAACAGACATCCAAGCTAGAACAAAAAACTCCAGAAATCGTGTGTAAGATTTCAAATTCTTACTCGTTTGGAATGCTAACGACATCTTCCTGCAACTTGCAACTTTAACCACTTTAGTGATGGCAGCGCTGGTTTACGGTCAAAGCTGCCAGACGCATGAAAATTCTTACAGATTATACAGTCGCTGTTTATGCAACGATATAACATAGATTTTGTGAGGTTTATGTATTTATTTTTTCAAACCAACACTAAAACAAACAAATTTATCGCAAATATACAGAGGGATTGAATAAAGAAGTCGATAATGCACACATTACGACTGCTCAAAATTTCTACATTTAAAAACGGCAACCATTCTCATTGCGATAATATCGATAAAAGCTGGAAAACTATCGATTTTATCGAATCATTGCCCACTAAGTGTTCTTAGCGCCACCATACTGCGTATTGCGACATGCTAAAAAACCGTTGCGTCTTTTTACACATGAAGCAAAGTTAGCTTGGATATCTGTTATCTGTGATGAAATCATTGGAAGCTCTAAGTTTATGCTTTTAAATGATGGTCGCCCAACAATGTCATGCAAAATGGACCGAAGAAATTCAGCTGTAGATTTAACTCTCTTCACTGCCGGTGTTGCACGTAGAAGCAATTGGGATGTTAAAAACGAAGATCTGAGTGACCACCTGGTCATTAAATTAGTAATCAGCTCTGAAAAACAAATAGAAGAAGTCAACAAGAAAAATAAACCAAATTGCAGCTATTGAAAAAATTAATGCAATCAGACCTCAATTTATATATACGCCTGAGGAAATGCAGAATATTTTTGAAGAAGCGTTAGAGGAATGCTCGTATGTAGTGAAAAATAAAAAATGCAATTTTTTGAAAAAAATGGTGGAACCAAGAATTGGCGGCTCTCTACCAAGCCAAACGGGAAGCACTAAAGCAATACAATAGAGACAAAAGTAGTACCAACTACATAGCGTTGCGAAAACACAGAGCAATTTTCAAACGAGAAATCCGCAAAACGAAACGTGCATATATCAACGACCTATCTCTGAAAAATCAATGAAGACACTCCGAGTGAACACCTGTGGAACATCATCAAAGGGATAGACACGTCATTACAGGAACTGTAAAAAAACAAATTCTCATATCTCACGCCGATGGAGAAAAATTCTTGGACCATTATTTTGCAAGCAAACATGAAGTAGTAGATCAACCAACCACCCGCACAGAGAAAGATTTAAAAGGATATTAAATGATCCTGAAGGATGAGGAAATCCTACGTGTGTTGAACACTAGAAAAAACCATTCGGCGGCAGGTGAAGACGGAATGTCTTATGCAATACTAAAATAACTCGATCCACAGATACAGTTTAAAATCTGTGAGATGCTGGGCAAAGTGTCCATGGAAGCCAAACTGCGATCCAGCTTGTGTTAATTTAAGCCGCCCAATTGCGTTAATGAATGTCAACTTAAAAACTTATTAATTCTGCGATTAAAAACCGCATTACCGAAATAGCGGAACCTAAAAATTGTATACCAAAAAATTCTTTCGGCTTTCGAAAACATTGCTCTGCAACCACTTGCGTTAATTTCGTAGTCAACACTATCTCTGAAGCTAAAATTGAAGGACTAGAATGTATGGTTGTATTTCTTGATATTTCCAAGGCGTTTGACTCCGTTAAAACCGGAAAACTTCTAAAAGTACTCGCTGAACAAAAAATCCCACGCAAAATTATATCATGGCTACACCAATACTTAACCGACAGGAAGTTGATTTTGAAAACGGAAGACGGAAACATTGAACGCAAAGTAAGCGAAGGGCCACCCCAGGGTTGTCTGCTATCGCCCGTCCTGTTTAACCTGTATACCGCAGAGCTACATGAGGTACAAGAAGAGGGCTGCGAACTAGTGCAATTCGCCGATGATTTTGCAGTAGTCGTCAAACACTGCTCTCTAGAAGGAGCCGCCTCGTTATTGAACCGATTTCTCACTAAGCTATCGGACAAACTAGAACTGCTTGGGTTGCATACCAACCCCAGAAAAAGCGCAGTGGTCCCGTTCACGAGGAAACACACAGACCATCTGAGAATTACCATAAAAGGACAAAGGTTGGAAGTGAATAACGTGCATAAATACCTTGGTTACACGTTAGACAGAGAATTGAAACATAGAAAACACATCGAAGATTTAAGAGAAAAAGCAGCTAGAAAACTTCCATTGATTAAGTTACTCAGCGGAAGGAAAAGCGTAGTCAACCCTGAAACGCTAATCAAGGTGGGTAATGCTCTAATCAGAAGCAGGCTTGAATATGGGGCCTCAATTTTTGGCGGTGCGGCAGAAACCAATCTAAAGAAACTCCAGACAGTACAGAATTCCTACATTAGAATCGCGATGAGTTACCTAAAAACAACTCCGATACACGTGATGCTTTCCGAAACGGGACAGCTACCGCTAGACATTAGAAGGGAGCTACTTACCAGAAAGGAAATAATTAGGAGTGTATACTTCCAGAACCAACTCTCCAAATTTATACAGGAAACAATAAATAGAGGAGAACCCAACGGTACTTACATCACGTACGTAGCAGACAAACACATCGACGTAACAATGCAAATTTATCCAAAAGATAAGGATATAGAATGGCTCACGAGAAAACAACTCTTCCCAGAGATGAATATTTACGAACGGGTTAAAACGAAGTTGAACCCCAGTCAGGGGAAAAAGGAGAACTTATCAGCAAAGCAATGGCAATGCCTATACAAGGAAGTTATCAATACTAAGTACAAAGATCTTAACAGGTTATTCACAGATGCAAGCAGGACAAAAATGGGAACAGCTATTGCGGTTTATGACGAAACAGCCAAAAGCTATAGAACAGAGAAGATAAACAAAAATACAACTATAACTAATGGAGAACTTTTAGCTATCCATGAGGCTGTAGAATGGTGTCTAGAAAAAAACTACAAAAAAACCGTTATACTTACTGATTCTGCATCTGCCTGCAGCTTGCTTCTAAACCTACACAACATACGAGACAATTACATTGCGTCAGCCATCTATAAAAAACTTAGCAGACCGGAAGCAAAGCACATTAAAATTCAGTGGGTGCCTAGCCACCAAGGCATCAACGGCAACGAAATCGCGGATAACATTGCGGTAGAAGCTAATAAAAAAACCAAACCATGTTTAACTCTCTAACAATCGGAGACGCAGAATTCTTTCTAAACTAGAATCCTGGGTTGACTGGAAGAGAAAATTTCAAAAAATCAGCGAATCAAAAGGCCAGTGGTACTCGAACATCCAAAATCATCCGAAAAATCATATATGGTACAAGGACTTGGTACTTAAAACAGGAGCTATAAGAACACTTAGCAGAATCAGAACCGGTCACATGATGACTAAAGAAAGGAAAGCAGAATGGAAATGGGAAGCCAACGACAAATGCGAGTTATGCTCAGAAACAGAAGATATTAAACACCTCCTATACACATGCCCAAAATACAACAAAATCCGTGCCAAGTATCCAGTTCTGGAATACTGTAAACCGCTGTTCCAAATACTTATCGACGAGTGCGAACCCGATTTAATGCAAATCATATGCTTCCTGTAAGAAGCAAAGTTACTTATATGAAGACTATCCCGGACTATTGCCCCTTGCATGACTATTTGGACTTCTGTGATAATCATTCATTGCCCAATTTCTTATTTCGCTTTATCAAATTGACACCTCAGTAGCGCGGTGGCAGTTTTTTTGGGTTTATTGTTTGTTTTGTTTTTCATTTGCAGCATTAAGTATATATTTTTGAGCAGCTGGAGTTGAAAATTAGGTTGAATATTAAAACAAAACTAAGTGTTACATGATTGATTTTGTGATACTGAGTATCGATACTTTCTCAATTGTCATTGTATCGATACCAGACCACACGGTTTCAAGTATACTTTAATAGTATATATAGGTATCAAGCACTGACTACTGCTGGAGTGATTTCTTATTAACCTACCAAGGTAGCAGTCATGATAGAGATTTTTTTTGTCAATATAATCGTGTGCGAGATTCGACTGTGATAATCGAGTACTTCGGGGTAGTCCAATTTGGCGTAAAAGTCGCAATATTCAACCACCAAAGATTTATATCAAATGACACACAAACACATAAAACAGAAAGACAACATGGGGAGATGGACCAACATTGGTCTTAGCCGTCCGATGGATAACACAAACAAAAAAAAAACTAAAGCTGCTCAAAAATATATACTTAATGTTGAAAATGAAAAACAAAACAAACAATGAACCCAAAAAAACTGCCACTGCGCTACTGAGGTGTCAGTTTGATAGAGCGAAATAAGAAATTGGACAACGAATGATTATCACAGAAGTCTAAATAGTCATGCAAGGGGCAATATTATTTATTTTTCATATCCGGAATCAATTGTGACTAGGGTGAATCTAGCGATGGCAACAAAACTGGGCGCAATTTTCGATCACAAATGTAAATACTGAAGTAGTAACCTGTTGTTTTGAGAAAAACCTTTCAGGTTGTGTTTTTAATTTGATCCCGTTAGGTGTTAAAATAACGGAAATTATAACATAAATGATTCCACTAGTATCAAACGCTTATTGTTACTAACGAATCAACTTTCTTAAAAATGAAATATCATATAGAACAGTTTGATAATAATTATTGTTAGAAACAACAGGTGTTGATAGACTTGTTTCAGAACAACTTCATTAAACTGGCGTCAAGCTATAGGTACCAAAAACCGGTTCGCTGCCAGGTACCAAAAACCGGTTCGCAGTTATACGTGGCGGAAATAAAACTGAAAGAACGCAAAACTACCGCAGCGACATCTGTCCAAGACTAGAAGAACCACAACCGGTTCAGGTACCGAGAACCGTTTTAGGTACCAAGAACCGCTCCAGGTACCAAAAAACGTATAACTAATAAAATAACATCTTTCAAGAAGAGAATGAGTATTTTAACTATATTAAAACATTCCGAAAGTTTCGAAAGTTAAAAAACCAAGTTATTTGGTAACGTATGAAAATCATTAGAACAACATAAACAACTAATTTGTTGCTTATAATTAACCGCATCACCTTATACATTCCCGATCGGAATTAGTTAGGAAAAGTTTTTTCATTCAACTACCATTGATAACACTAAGCGCAATATGTTCCATATGTCTTGCCCAATCACCATGTGTAATCTCGTCCCTATCGAATGGGGATGAACCGAGTCATGGAACTTCTCAGTTACATTCATCCTACCGATACACATACTTGGAATAGTTATTTAAAAAAAGTTATATGAAAAAGGGAAAAACCCATGAATGGGACTATGTCCAACTTGTTCTATATACTCAACCCCATCACTATGTGCAATTTTAGGCTTGGCCAATGGGGTTGAGCCGAGTTATGGAACTTTTCAGTTTCATATATCGTACCGGTACATATACTTGGAATAGTTATTTAAAAAAAGTTATATGAAAAGTGGAAAACCCCATAAATGGGACTATGTCCAACTTGTTCTATATACTCAACCCCATCACTATGTGCAATTTTAGGCTTGGCCATTGGGGATGAGCCAAGTTATGGAACTTTTCAGTTTCATATATCGTACCGGTACATATACTTGGAATAGTTATTTAAAAAAAGTTATATGAAAAGTGGAAAAACCCATAAATGGGACTATGTCCAACTTGTTCTATATACTCAACCCCATCACTATGTGCAATTTTAGCCTTGGCTATTGGGAATGAGCCGAGTTATGGAACTTTTCAGTTTCATATATCGTACCGGTACATATACTTGGAATAGTTATTTAAAAAAAGTTATGAAAAGTGGAAAACCCATAAATGGGACTATGTCCAAATTGTTCTATATACTCAACCCCATCACTATGTGCAATTTTAGGCTTGGCCATTGGGGATGAGCCAAGTTTGGAACTTTTCAGTTTCATATATCGTACCGGTATATATACTTGGAATAGTTATTTAAAAAACCTAAATTAATCCACCTAGCGGTCAGACTCAGCCTTTCTCATTCAAACTTATTATTTGTAAAAATAAATTTACATGAATGCTTAAATCCAATATAGGTATTTATATGCACTCTTTGGATTCTAAAATATTGATGTTGTAATTGAAGTATAAAATATGAAATTTGACGTAATGTTAGTGCTTAAGAAATAGTGTAATAAAAGAAATTACTCTTAATTTCGAACAATTTAATCACGAGCGATACCGGGAACGCTTAAATAGTACGATACCACATTTAAATTATGCTGAGGCCATATATATTGATCAAAGCAGGTATAGTGTTGAATAGTCTTTGAATTTATTTTCTTTCCAAAACTTTTGAACATCATATCAAATTGTTATGAAGTTTGTTATTTGTAAGTTTGAGATATGACTCGTTTGTATGACACTAGTTAAATTCAAATAAGTCGTGTAATGCTTGAGCTAATAGACTTTCGTTGTTTTAACAATTTAATACATAACGGTTGCTTAAGTTTGATTACAATCAAATTAAAAGGGAACGTATAGGGCAGCCAAACTTTGAAACCACTTGTTCAATCATGATTCATCAGTCAACCCTTAACTAGCCCGTTCATCTGATATCAACATTGTTGAAATCGGTTGTGTAGTTTCTAAGATAATGCAGTTTCGTGATTTTCACATTTCGATATATTACAGTCGAAGTTACAGTCCGATTACAGCAAAATTCAATTGGGTGTTATGAGGCAGCTACACCTTTCATTTGACACTAATTTTGTGGAAATCGGTTCAACCATCTCTGAGAAAAGTGAGTGAGTCCATGTAGTCTTCGGAATATGTTTCTTTTCATAGCTGAATTTCACATTTTTTAACATAACAGGAAAAGTAATGATCCGTTTGCAAAAACAAATTGATGGGGTCTTATGGGGCAACAAGACCTTCCATATGACACTGATTTTATGAAAATCGGTCCAGCCATCTCTGAGAAACATGAGTGAGATTAAATAGTTTCCAGAACACGTTTCTTTCCATAACTTCTGAACCACATGTTCAATCTTCATAAAATTCGAAAGTTAAAGGCTTTTCAGGTAGCCCGTTCATTTGAAACCAATTTTGTTCAAATCAGTTGTGTAGTTTCTGAGATATTGATGTTTCGTGATTTTTACATTTTGATACATAACCTCTAAACTAAAAATCAGATTACAAAAAAATTTAATAGGGTCTTATAAGGCAACTAGACCTTTCATTGAAATCGGTTCAGCCATCTCTGAGAAAATCGAGTGAGATTGGACGAGCGTTACACGCACACACTTACATGCAAAAAATGCTCAGCTCGTAGAACTGTGTCGAGTGATATACGACATTCGGCCCTTTTGAGCACTTTTATACCTTTAGTTTTTGCAGTGATTGCTATAACTTTCTAGGAGAAGAGCAAAAAGTGAAATGATAGAAATGACTTTTAATTTCAACTTCAATCCTGAGCAAGGCCGCAAGCATTGAAATAGTTCAATATCAAATTTAAATAATGTTGAGGCCACATATTTTGATCGTAGCTATAGTTATAAACCGTCTGCGGGTTGCGTTTCTTTCTATAACTTTCAAACCACATGTTTAAACATTATGAAATTCATTGTTTAAGGGTTTAAAAGGCCATTAATTAGATTTCAACTATGTATTCAACTGAGATATAAGAGCGATTTTTACATTCTGACGCAGCGCCAAAACTCAAAGTTTGATTACAATGAAATTCAATAGCAACCTAAGCGGCAAATAGACCCTTCATTTGACACCAAGATAGAAAAAATCGGTCAGACCATCTCTGAGAAAAGTGAGTGCGAAAAAAGGTGCACATACACACGTACACACCCACACACAAACATATACACCTATACATGCATATATGCAGAAAATGCTCGATTTGTTGAACTGAGTCGAGTAGTATATGACATTCGGCCATTTGGATCACTTTTCTACCTTTTAATTAGCCAGTAGGGTTGCTGATATTTTATCGATATTTGATATTATCGGTATTTGCCCCTCGCAATAGCGATATTTTCGACCGATATTGGCGCACTTGATATTATAGATATTTCGTTATTGCGACTCGATATTGCTGTCCGATATTCTCGGTTGCCATCAGGGAAGTGCTGCCGTCGAAATTTTGCCTACCAATCATAAATTCATCATGGCATCAAAATTAAATTTAAAATGCTTACACGCAATATAAGATATTCATTTAAAGTGCACATTATACTGAAAACAAACGTTAAGGCTTGGTTTCTCCATTGATAAATATATTTATTCGAAAATAGGTCAATAGCAATTAAAGGACGTTTACTCTATTTCAGCTATTTTAGGGCAAATCAACTAAAAAGTATAGGTACCAGAATTGTTGGTACTAGAATCAATAAGTGATATTATGCATTTAGTTGAAAATTGGAGTTGTCGACCAGCGACAATCGATTTTTTTTTCATGCCGTACATTATACCTAACGTCGAAAGTAGTGCGCTGTATAGCGCATCTGATTTGCTATACAGCGCACTATTTCCAACGTTAGGTATAATGTACGATATGCGAGAAAAATCGAATGTCGCTAGTCGAAAAACTCGACTCTCTACTGGGGCGACAATAGATGGAAAATGTAAGCAGTTCGACAGAAATATGGTTGCCATATCTCCATTTTTATTGACAGCGTGCTTAGAGCGAATTTCCAGAAATTTGGGTGTGGAACTTCTCGGGGCAATAACCACCACATTAAACCGATCAAATGCGATGCCTTGGTGTTGCATTGGGATGGCAGAATCGATGAATTTCAGTAAAGAATCGGTGTTCAATAAGCGATAACATGAATGTTCAGGTAGGATGCTTCAGTAACTGGCTGGTGATTAGTCAATGGATCAGTGACGATTAGGAGACGCGGCTCACGAAACGTCGGTTTAATCTGATTGGAAAATGCACCTTGCGTAAAGCGATCGGCAATCGGCCCGCTGTCGTAACGGACGAGATGAAATAGCAAACACTTCACTGGAATATTCAATACTAAGGCATGAAACATGCTGAACGCCAACGCGACCGATCGGGTGAGATTCTTGCCGTAGGTTAATGAACAACTCTACTCACGGCTGTTTATTAACCTCCGGCAAGAATTTCGCCCGATCGCTCACGTTGGCGTTCAGCTTGTTTCAGGCCTAACAGAAAGCCAAGTCGGTGGTGTCACTGACGTTTACGTTCAACACGAGTGAAGCCAGCATTAGCTGGATCACTGGATCAGTTTTACATGTAATTTGACAGCTGATTCACCGAAACACGAATAAAAGCAGTGTTCATACGTGCATACAGTATCGGTGTTCAGTGGCAGTGTGCTTTTGTATTGTTTTCGGGTGATGTACTTATTGCACGAAACGTCGAGTGCTTTGCTTGATGAAACAAAAAAAAAATGCGTTGCATTATTTTCAGGGGGCTCTTGTGGCTGTCAAACTCCATACATTTTCCATCTACCATTCATTGATTCTGGTACCAGCGTTTCTGGTACCCACTTTTTGGTTGGTATGCCCTAAAACAAGTGAAATAGAGTAAACGTCCCATTTTGTCGGTAGACTTATTCTCGAGTAATGCTTAAATCCAATAAAGGGGTATATTCACTCTGTGGGTTCTAAAATATTGAAATTTTCTTTTCAACATTCTCTTATATAAACCAAATAATTCGTTCTGAATTACTTGGTCTATAATTCAGGCCCGAAGCTACCTTATGGGCTAGGGAGGGGGGGGGGAAGGGGCTCACCCTCCCCCACGCGATTGCTTTGCCTTTTGTGCAGTTTTCCTATTTCGTATAAATGCAGCGAATTCATTAACTTTACATACTTTTCAGATTAGCTGCTGTATATTTAAGCTAAATGTATTACTTTCAAATTACTTCCTTCATGAAAACATCAGAAAAATTTCTTTGCCCCACCACACAAGACAGAGTAGCTACGGCTCTGCTATAATTCTGTCGACTGTGCTTGGGAAAGCAATTAGAGATCGAAATTGGCGTATTGACAAGGCTTGACAATTTCCAATAAAATAATAGTTCGAATAATAAAATTGAAATTTTCTGCATTTGGGAGCAACGAAAACTAACTGGTTTATTAACATTTAAAATTAAACATATTCTTAACTTTTTCCGGTTTTAAATTATCTTTTATTTATTCCAATGTAGCAACTCCGTGTCAAATAAATGTTATGTGAAGAAAAAAAAAAAAAAAATTCCAATGTAGCCGAACTTCCTCAGAGACGTAGCTCTACGTCAGAAAATATATTTTAGCAATAAGATACCACGCTAGTGTACAAGTGACGTCTATTTGTGGTTCTAACATTTGATACTTTTCCAGTGGCGGGTAGATGTCGTTAGCTGTATTTTTATCTACGGTGGGTGAAATTGTGTGTTGGCATGACGGCTGAAGCGGTTTTTAGTTTTCTGAATCGGTTCTTAGCACCTAGAACGGTTCTTGGTACCTATCTTGATGGAAGCCTTCATTAAAAGATTCGTTATTATAACTCATACAGATTCAATTTCGTTATCAAAAGCGTATGGGAAGATACAAAATCGTATCGAAATTGGTTATTTGGATCTCGTGTTGATAGAATTTTGTAATTTTTTAGTTATGCTCTTCTGATCGGGTGTTTTTTAGATTCGTCGCAGTTGTGGAATATCTCTCATGGAATTAGCCCAGCCGTATATGACAACAGCAGTTCCACAAACATTGTTCACCCCATTCCTTCTCAGAAGTCTAAAAATGTTTTTGATGTGAGGTCTAGACCATTTTAAAAGACGTTTCAAAACTTGATTCATGAGTTTCGACAGGTAAAACTGAACCGACATAACGCATGTAAAAGCAACATCAATATCAGCAGATTTCATGACACCTGTCAGTTTATAAAATGGTCGATTGATTCTTCGCAGTAAATAATTTTTTCAATACTAAATTACTTCGGGTTGTGATTTAAAAAAAGTTTATAGCACAGACAGACTAACATACCAATGATAAGAAGTGTGTAAAAAAGTTAATGTGCGCAAAAATATTCCTTCCGAATCATTAAAATTATTAAAATTCCCTCGTCATGCTGAATGGTAAAATAAGGTGTGATTTGGCTACCGTGACCGTGAAGCAACTGCATAGCATATCCGGAGTGATTCGCGATTACGGCGCAACTAACAAAATGTAAACAAATGGTTTTATTACACTATTGGTTTCGAAAAGACTTACGAAATTCATGGCAAGAATCCTTTCTTTTGTATAAATCGATAAAATTATTCAAATCAAGCTTTTAGTGAAGGGCGATAAAGCAGTTTACCCAAAACAAAAGATACTTTGAAACTAGGCCCTTTACATTGTTTTGAAGCAACGGGCTTATTTGCGAAATATTTCGTAAACAGGCGACAGTAAAGGGCAGATCAACTTTTGTTTTCAAAATAAAGGCGCATTTAAAGGGGCGCAACTGAAGAAAAAATAAAAACAAGGCGAAAGAAAGATGGGCGTATCTCGTTGTCAGAATGCTTTAAGGCAAAATAGAGGTGGGCGTATCTCGTTGTCAGAATGCTTCAAGGCTCATTACAAAAAGGTTAGAAGAGAAGCGCAGATTTAAGCCATAAATGCACAAATTTAATGTAGTATTGTTAGGAAACTATAAGCAAGGTTTATTTTACGTCGATTTTTGGTATTGATGTTAATGTTAGTTACTTCCTTTGAAATTACGATTTGAAAATGTACTTGCAAATTTTCAAACTGATATTCCCCAATGTTTATCTTTTGCCAGTTGCGCCCTCATCGCAAATCACTCCGGATATATATTTCAACTTCAGTGCCAAAGGGAGTGAAATGTTCATACACTAATGAATATGAAAGTTGTTTAGCGACGGTAGCGACATCACACTTTACTTTACTATTTAGCATGACGAGGGGCCTATGTCGGAGAATATTTCGTGGCACATCTGCACAATTTTACACACTTTTTCAGACTTTTTGTTCATCGCTCGTTAGTCTGTTCTTTGTGCTTATAACATAAAATGGTATCTCTAGTGCATAGAAATATCTGCAATGCTTCAGCCAGATCAAAAAAGGTCCGGAAACTATTGTATGGAATTGATCAATAACAATAACAAAAACAAAAACAATAACAATAACAATAACAATAACAATAACAATAACAATAACAATAACAATAACAATAACAATAACAATAACAATAACAATAACAATAACAATAACAATAACAATAACAATAACAATAACAATAACAATAACAATAACAATAACAATAACAATAACAATAACAATAACAATAACAATAACAATAACAATAACAATAACAATAACAATAACAATAACAATAACAATAACAATAACAATAACAATAACAATAACAATAACAATAACAATAACAATAACAATAACAATAACAATAACAATAACAATAACAATAACAATAACAATAACAATAACAATAACAATAACAATAACAATAACAATAACAATAACAATAACAATAACAATAACAATAACAATAACAATAACAATAACAATAACAATAACAATAACAATAACAATAACAATAACAATAACAATAACAATAACAATAACAATAACAATAACAATAACAATAACAATAACAATAACAATAACAATAACAATAACAATAACAATAACAATAACAATAACAATAACAATAACAATAACAATAACAATAACAATAACAATAACAATAACAATAACAATAACAATAACAATAACAATAACAATAACAATAACAATAACAATAACAATAACAATAACAATAACAATAACAATAACAATAACAATAACAATAACAATAACAATAACAATAACAATAACAATAACAATAACAATAACAATAACAATAACAATAACAATAACAATAACAATAACAATAACAATAACAATAACAATAACAATAACAATAACAATAACAATAACAATAACAATAACAATAACAATAACAATAACAATAACAATAACAATAACAATAACAATAACAATAACAATAACAATAACAATAACAATAACAATAACAATAACAATAACAATAACAATAACAATAACAATAACAATAACAATAACAATAACAATAACAATAACAATAACAATAACAATAACAATAACAATAACAATAACAATAACAATAACAATAACAATAACAATATCAATAACAACAACAACAACAACAACAACAACAACAACAACAATAACAATAACAATAACAATAACAATAACAATAACAATAACAATAACAGTAACAGTAACAGTAACAGTAACAGTAACAGTAACAGTAACAGTAACAGTAACAGTAACAGTAACAGTAACAGTAACAGTAACAGTAACAGTAACAGTTACAATTACAATTACAATTACAATTACAATAGTGAAATCCTGTAACCTTGTTTCTTTAAATTCGAGTAGATTTATGTGATGATTCGCTCGTTGGGTGTTCCCTAGTTGGGCTGTCACCCAACTAAAAGCACTCTAATGTCAGAATTCAACGTCATTCAAATGCATTTCAGGGGTCCAAAAAGTGAATAAAATATTACTAAAATAAAATTATATTATGTATTGTAAACAATTTGTAAACATGTTTAGTTATTACGCTTAATCCATTCAGCATTGATAAGTTTGTTTCTTAGCGCTATTAGCTGGATACTTCGTGCAGATCATATCTGGCATAATCAATCGCGTAATTTGAAAAGTACATGTCATACATTTACAACATTTTGTGTGTAATTTAAAGGTTTATTGTTCGGTTGTTTGTTCTTTTATTTCTTCAACGCCTTCACCGGAAATATCCAGCGTAGCGATCCTCCATTTTCTAGGCAAGAAGCAGAGTGATGTGCTTGCGCTTCATCGTTTTGCTTCTCGTTGGATTTTTTGTATGAAAAAGTATTGCCTAAATACATAAAATATTTACTACAGCAGCAAGACAGATGAGCAAAGTTCATTTTCTTTGACAAAGATTTACCGCAATGAAAACGAAAACGATTTGCTAGTTGGGTGGCAGTCATGTTCTAACCAACGAATTTCGGCTTTACTTTTATTTGAAATTCTGAAAAAAATCACCTTAAAATCCATAAAAATAGATATTATTGTACATTAGGGTGGGGAATCGTTATATGGGAAAAACGAAACTTGATAGCAGAAAGCCAGAACCAAGTTTTTTTTGTTCTATTCGAAGTCCCAAACAATCCTAAATTTATCGGAAGTCGATTGGTTTTGCCTTCGCTTGGCGCATTGCATTTCAAATTTATATGGAGATTGGTATGGAAAAACAAACTTTTTTGCATTTCCCATTCTAAAGGGCTCAAAATGGCCCAAACCTAAGCTGACCAACCGTACGGATTTTTTCCGGACGGTCCGGATTTTCAGAGGTGGTGTCCGGACTAAATTTCTGTCCGAATTTTTTGAACTGTTCGGATTTTCCCAAGATTTTTAACATTAAACATACTAGAATTAACTATCAACGCTTTTGATCAAGTTTGAATGCACCTCAGTTTTTTTATGGGGATCTGACAGCAGAGATTCGATCTTTCGTTAAAATGTTGCAGTTTCCATAGAGTTCTCCAGGTGCGTTTGCCAAGTATGATGACAGTTCTACAAGGTATGCTATTCACGTCGATGCATTAGTATTAGTGATCGTTATGAACTTTTTCCAATTTTGTATGAAATTTGAAATAATTTTGCATTTTAAACTAAACTTATAAAACATACTTTCCTGGAAAGTTATAGAAATGATGTTGAAACATGTTCTATTTGTGGGGAATACATAAACATGCTGCGGTTTAAGTAAAATATGCTGTTTTTCATCAATTTGCCGGTAACCTTTTTGCACTTTTCGTTATTTTCTTGTACTCTAATCGCTTCTAAATAGAGTCGCTTATGTTTTATACAGTAACAAAAGTCATGAGCTATGACAATGACTAAGATTATGCTCCAACTATTGAAAATATAGCATTTTTATATATTTTATTTCGACATATTGTCGCAATTTTTCACACTAAATCTAAATTAATATCAATTTCTAGTGTGTTTCAACTGGAGATTCACTCTCCAACAAAAAAAATCAGATATAAAACAACATAAAACGAGAAATTTCCAAAAACGTTCTGAATTCCATACAAAACGCGAAATTTTTCATAACGAGATTTGTTTGTGTGCGTGGATAGACAAAAATGTAGCATACCTTTTAGAACTGTCATCATACTTGGAGAGTTCTCCAGGTGTGTTTGGATTAGTGCGATGTTCACGATTTCTCGCGTAATTTTTTAAATCGGCGTAAGTCGCAAAATGTAAATAAACGGGGTTTTCATATTATAATATTAGCTAAGATGTAATTTCGGCAATAAATTGATGGTTCTGGCAAAAATAAACTTTTCGACACTTTTAAATAATTTTGGCAAAACGACCGAACAACCCTACCTGCAATTTTCAACCTACACCCTTTTGTTAGCATATCGACGAATATGTGAAATGAGCTGTCATGTCAGATAGGCTCTCATAATTTCGGCGAAAGTGAGGCGATCATAAAAATAAAAGCATCATTCACTTACACCATTTTGATTTTACTCATGATCTGTTTCGTGTGGCTGCTGAAAAATTTTAATACTTTCTATCGGATTTTGTTGTTAGAATAGGAAATAAAATCTGAAATGTTTTCCGGGTTGGAGATGCTTCAAGGTACGTATTATTGTGGTAGTTGGTTTTTGTCTTGCAGTATCTTTACAAGAATAAAGTTAATAGTAATTTATTGACATTTATTATTGTCAACTAGATGCAGCCACCCAAATGGAAAAGAGATGTCTGTCGGGTAGTGATCCGACAAGTGAACGGAGTTTCGAATTGGATGTAAGAAAGTCGAGAAATCAAAAAAGGTGCAATGATCACCAGTATGCCAAGCAACCGGAATCGTCATTTGTGCACACCGGAGCTAATGTGATGTACACAACCTTCCCCTTTGGATCAATATCAAATTCGGGCATTGTAAAACGGTTTCCGTTTTCCGACATTTTCAGTGAGTATTTCCTTGCTGCACACTTCGATAAGCTTGGTAGTAACTCACCGATATTTAAACAGAAAAACTTTCCGGTACTTTGTGATCTTATAATATTTTCTAGAAGATCGTAGCAACCTGTGGAGGAGGTGAATGCAAATATTTTTAAGTTCATGGTGCTAAAGTGCTTCAAAAGCTAAATAATTTTTCTGTTTTGAGCTGCCGTCTTCAATGTTTTCTGTCTTTCCGGTTTTTCGTAGTTGTCTAGTGATAAGGCCTGCATCTAGTATAATAGCTAGTTTATTATATCCCCAAAAATCGCGGGCTGCTGCTGCTATACCTATAGCTCTCCTGTTTTGTGTGGATGGAAACCTCTGGAAATTTGACTGCATTGATTGTGTATGTTCGGAAAGACCAAGAAGAAGACCGGAAAATAGCACGTGAGCACAGAAGGAAAGTGCAGTGCATCATTCTGGATTTGCAGTCCCATGATCTATTCATCTATTTCTATTTAAGATTAGGTATAAATATAATTGTATTCACACAATACAGCTGTTCTATCTTTAAATACGTTGCATTCATTAAAAAAAACCTGACTTAGTAGCGTTAGGCAAAATACCGACAAAAGACCGAAGCTTGAAATAGCTTGTTTGTGTTAAATCCAAATTTCAATAAACATTATCGGTAGATTCCTTCTTAAGTTCATTATTCAGTTGGTGGCCGTCTTCGGCTCGTGTTGTTTGCATCTCCTTGCTGTACGTCCGCCCGTGCTTCGAGAAACATACACAATATTTAAACTTTTCAGTACAGTGACGGCATCTGATAAAAAGAAATTAAAATCAATTCACCTGAATTAGATAATCATGCGAACAACTTTTACGAATTGGTCACAATATCCGAATGTTTCAGCCGATGCTCCTTGCTGTGTGCAGCACACGCGCCAGGGACATTCCGGGCACTTGATGGGGCTTGCATGCATCCGAAAATTTGAACGACATTGACTAAACGATGTAATTACAATGACGTATATGACATCATGATTTTCAATATGACACAACATTTTGACGTAAATAACACACCAGCTAATTACATACCGTTACGCTCAGACGCATGTAAAGCGCTACCTGACATTATGACTTATGAAACGACGTATTTACCTCTGAAAGAAGCAAAACGTTGCATAGTTTATTTTTGCTGAGAATTCGTTTGTTTAAAAAAAAATTAGAATCTGCAAGATAGTAACGTTGAACATTAGTTTAAGGTACCGTTTAACAGTATCCACTTGAATGAATACTGTTTCGTTCTCAAATAGGATTTATAATATTGAGAGAAAACATTCAAAGTTGATTCTCTCAGTTCGATGCGAATGTTAGATTGGTCTATTTGAAAAATTACGCGAGATTTATTTTTTGTTAGCTGTAAGAATTTTTTGTCACCTGTGAGAACTGTCATCTGAAAGAGAGCATAAAAAACTACCGAGTTTGATTCACACTCTCACAAATTTCAATATACAGTGTAAAGCGGGCCGTGTCGTAGTGTTTGTGTGTTTTCGCTTGGAGAACTCTATAGGTTCCTTTCAAGTTTAATGTTGACATTCGTTCAGTTTACGAACATCGAATCACCACTTGCGTTTTCAGAAGAAGAAAAAAAAGTAACGTTTTGGTTCCTGAGGCGTTTAGAAAATTGCAAATTTTTATGTAAAGAGCCAGAAGAAAATGTTCATTTAACGACCACCTGAAGAAAGAATTTCCTTTCCTGAAAAAAGGAAGCACAGATTGTGATATTGAGTGTACAATTTATAGTGCGCGAATCAACATAGCCTCTGATGGAAAGTCAGCTATCAAAAAACACATTCTTACTAGCAAGCATCAAAGACCCAACCGAATTTATTGAAGAAAATTGCATCGCAAGAAAAGTATACATTCCGGCAAGATGAAAAAACTATTACATTTTAAAAACAGGTTTTAATCTCTAATTTTTATTCTGTTTTCATAAAACTTTAAATAAAAGGTATAACGTTTGACAAAAGTTTGGGTTTTATTAACTGACTATCCAATAAGGTTGAGTATTGACGAAATGGTCCGGATTTTTTTCACTCAGGAGTTGGTCAGCTTACCCAAACCATAGGTTTCATGACTCAGATGGTAGGTTTTTTTATGCCTAACAACTTGGCCGAAGACACTTAAGAGCTAGGGTGTCCCAAAAAAATACTAGAGCTGTTCAAAATTGAGTATGTCGAAATTTATGTTGCAAATCATTTTTTCTGCCAACACTGCCAGTGTACCGGCGTCAGTCAGATTTTCATCTGAAGTAACCTCTGAAACACGTTGTAGACTCTACCTACGCCTAGAATATTTACCTAAATTTGTTTGCTTGATCCAGTTGAGTGTATGAACTCGTTACGACAGGTTACTTCTGATGGGAATCCTACTGACACCGGTGCATTGGTAATGTTGGCAGAGAACAAGATTTTCTGCATTTAAATCGACATACTCAACTTTGAACAGCTATTGCTCTTTTTAGGGACATCCTAGCTCTTCAGTGTCTTCTGCAAAGTTGTTAGGCATTTGAAATACTATACTTTAACATAATGTAGTGCATTATTACAGCATTATTGAGCTTTCTAGAAAGGTAAATGCTAAAAAGTGGGTTTTCCCATATAAATTTTCATACAAATTTTTAATGCAATGCGCCAAGCGGAGACAAAACCAATCGACTCCCGGTAAGTTTAGGGGGCCCCAAAAGGAACCAAAAAAACTTGGTTCTGGAAAATCTATCATTTTTCCCCACCCTATTGTACATAGTCATACCACTAACATTTAGCATTACTGTTTATTGTATTTTAGCATTACTGTTTATTGTAAATACATCAAATATCATCGTCCAAAACAACAAAAATATGTTTTTTTAATTTTTACCACGGAAAAGGGGGGTTGCAAATTTTCAGGCATTTTTTTCATTTACAAGACAATGACAATGTTTTTCATGATAAATTTATTGTCGGTGGTAGACTCAACAACAAAAAAACGTTGTTTAAATATGGTAATGACTACCCGCATAATATATAATCATAAACGGATGACAATCCATATGGTTGAACGATAGCCCATACAGTCGTGACTTTATCCCGAACTAGTTATTAAGCAGATTTTATAGTAATTGACAGGCTTCGGAATGGTCACGGTAGAACCTCTTTTTACTGCTCGCTGTCTTAATACATCCTTGAACGAGCATGTCAAACGAGCACCGCCACCACGTGGTATTTTTCCTCAAACGAATTTGACATTTTTTCTAGAAATGAGAATTACGCACGTTGGGCGCGAATATTTCGGAAATGTGAATCTCTTTGATGGCCGAGTGTCGAATGACCATCCCTTTCTTTGTTTGAAAGGCGACAGTTTTTATACATTTACGAGCGAAAACCGACCGCGATGCACGATGAGGAAGCGAGACCAAATGAAAATGCTGACCGTTTCGAAGCCTGGTTATTGATTCTACGGGTGGGAAGTTCACAGTAAAAAATAACATGTTTTTTTATAATTACAATAAAAAACAATGTCCATTCTCGTTTTTTTTAAATGTTGAAAATCATTGATTGAGTGGAATTTACAGATTATACAGCAAAAAGAGACATTAAACATTCGAATCGACAGTAAGCATGAAGTAACATATGCTTATTTTTTATGGTGTCCCGCATAATCAAAAACCATTGCTGAAGCGGTAAGGATTTTAACTGTACTTAATCAAAAACATCATATCAAGAAGACTGGGAACTCTGCCTGGGATTGAGCGACAGTTTTAGCAGCGCAGTCTTTCGAGTAAAAGTGGCACTGATGCATGCTAGTGTGCGTGCTGGCGATGCGAATGCGAGCCGAACGCACAGGTTGGACCACCACATACGCCCACTCTGTCTTCGCAGCGATGCAAACCTCCACCTTTAATAGAGGGAGTGCGCTGTTTGATTTGACGCTTGTCATTTGTATGGGATCGATCCAAAGATGCCAGTCTTCTTGATATGATGTTTTTGACTTAATGTAGTATGGTAACTGTTCGTGATAATGTCCCTCATCAGTTATTACTGTACTAAACTGAGTGACTTAAACTATTTATATTCAGTATCCCCAAATAGGATAGTGGGCACTGTTTGTCCGCCACACCTTCAACTAGTCAGCCTATACACCAGAGAGACGCCGAGACACTCACCGTTAAGGCAGCTGTCAACATCAAAACGGGCGATCTGTATAATTTTGCATTGCCGTTATCCGTTTTGATGTTGACAGTTGCCTTAACGGTGAGTGTCTTGTCATTTCTCTAATGTATAGGTTCGCTACCTTCAACGGTTGAAGCTCCATCGAAAAACGAAGAGATCCAGTAAACGGTGTAGTCGCAGGTGTTTGTCAAACTATAATGAAAGGTAATCAAACTGGTCACAAATCTTTCGGCTTTAGTATTTATACAATCCTTTTTTCTATCCAGTATCTCCGAGCAGAACGATGTTGAAGTCCACATTGCACGACGACAAATGCAAAACAGCGCCCCTCGCAGCCTGGAAGAATACAAATATGACCAGTCACAAAAAGAAATGTGCAAGATGGTTGGCAAGTGATGATATCTGCAGCTGAAAAACAAAAACATGATTTTTTTATATTCAAAACAATATCACGACTATTCCACGAACGGTTATCAGAATATCAATCAATATAAATATACCATTCATGAAATGATACCTGAACAACTGGAAACTACTGCAAAATAACATATTCATACTATTTGAAGAATAGTTTTAGTACAAAATTTTGGATTATTAGTTTACCATATATATAGTATAATATCGAAAAAAATATGTTCGGGAAAATCGCTGTTTCTGAATGGTAACCATACCTAATGCCTAGTTCACCAAATGGTTATTTCTCAGTTTACTATAAACTAGATGGTCAAAACTGAAGCTGATATGGTATGTAAATGGTTATGTGACTGTTTTATAAATGGTTAAGATAGTATACGGGAAACAATTCGTGTATGGTATTTGTTTATACGGGTACCTAAATCAAATCAAATTCTAGATTTCTTTTCTAGAAAATATTTCCTTTAATCTCTCGAAGCAAAAGCTGCCTTTCTAATGGTAGTTTTGATTTATTTTATTTGGTTTTTACATTTTCGAGATAATCAATATAACATAATTTATTATTATGTATGTATGTATAACAAACGCCAACAAACAGTCTAAAGACCTTTTTAATTTATTTCGTCGGCACATGTATTGTTTACAACATACTGTAATAGAAAACTCACTGTTCTAAATGAGAGATATTAAAAATTAAAAAATTAAAAATGGCTCGATTATCCGGAGGATTCGATTATCCGGAGCGAAATGTTTTTCAAAACTCCGGTTAATCGAGTCCGACCTGTATAATCATAAACGGATGACAATCCATATGGTTGAACGATAGCCCATACAGTCGTGACTTTTTCCTGTACTAGTTATTAGGCAGATTTTATAGTTATTGACAGGCTTCGAAATGGTCACGGTAGAACCACTTTTTACTGCTCGCTGTCTTAAAACATTCTTGAACGAACATGTCAAACGAGCACTGCCACCACGACGTTTTTTTTCCTCAAACGTATTTTGAAATGTAAATCTCTTTGATGCGCGAGTGTCGAATGACCATCCCTTTCTTTGTTTGAGAGGCAACGGTTGTTTCACATTCACGTGCGAAAGCCGACTGCGATGCACGATGAGGAAGCGAGATCAAATGAAAATGCTGATTTTGAGTGGAATTTACAGATTATACAGCAAAAAGAGACACTAAATATTCGAATCGACAGTAAGCATGCAGTAACATATGCATATTTTTTGTGGTGTGGAGTATTCATTGTTCTAAAAATCGTTAACAAAATATAACGCCAGCGCCACCGTACAGTTGAACAGCGAAACTTAATCTGACATTTCCATGACGTGCGCTCTCGTGAAGAAGAGACAGCAAAGAAGAAACTACGACGACGTTGAAGGTGTGTAATGTAGAAAAAAAACTTCTGCGTGAAAAAAGAGCAGTGAAACGGGTCGGTCGCGGATTGTTCGAATAAGTAGTGACAAACGGCAACGAAGAAAAATGTTTTAATTCAGCTAGTGGCCATCACTATCCTGCTGGAATTGTTTTATTGCTTACGCTCGCGAGTTCCAGCTAGGTTTCGATTGTGGTGATAGGGGCTAATTGTTCCGGAAGTTGATTTTTCAGTGGCTGCTGCTTGGAGTGAAAACGCGAAGAAAACCTTCCCGACACCTTCTTCCTCTTTGTGTGTGCATCATCAGCCAGCATCAACGATTTGATCTCGTTTGTGTGTTTGACTGTTTTCTCAGTGGAATTCGGCGTTAAACTCGAAGGGCAAACTCGGAAGGGCCTGCAAGCGGTTCGTTTGAACTCCGCTGCGAACTGCATCAGAAAATCTTTGGCTTTTCTTCCTTCCCAGCTCAGTGCACTCCAACCTAGGCTGTTTTGATCAACGGGACGTTGCTACTGCGCTAGGAGTTTTTAGGTTGCCCAAGAAGTAACGTAATCGTAGCATCGAAAAATGGAGATTCTTGCATCTCAAGTGAACGGATTAACAACGCCCCGAAAGAAGGATATCGATCCGAAAGAAAATCTTTGGTAAGTACCGATGTTTTAACTATGGATGACGCACCTGTTGTGTCGATGTGTGCACAAGACTATCATCTGCTGATGGGGCCAGACGTGGAAATAAAGAATACGTCCCATATGTCGTCTATTGCGGTTTCACAATTTACGCAGGCTTCAGGGTGTTTGCTTAGTCTAAGAAGTAATTTCCAGTGATTTTCTATTGTTTAATAATGTTACACGAACACTTATATGCATTAAGCAGTGGTTATGCATAAGTAATTTTCTTCTCGCCCCATATTTGTTGCTGTTTCCGAGCTGCTTACTGGTGGACTCATTCGAAAAGCCACGATCACATTTTTATACATCGATCAATCAAGGGGGGAAGGTGAAAACAGTGAAAAAGAAAGAGAGCGATGGCGCGTACACCTACCACAGCTACAGTCGAACCGTCCGTGTCGTGATTGCATTTTTTGGGGTTTCCTATAGGCTGAGCAGCTAGCCAAAACCCTGCCATGCATAGTGGCTGGTTTTTGTAGCAATATTTTACGAGGTGCATTTTGATTTTGTCTGGCGTGTCACCAATCGATAACATATTTAGCGCCTATCAACCTCAATGCATTCCAAAACAGTCCCCAAGTATGTTGTCATCGATGATTCATAATCGGCTTCGCGATAAATTTCTTCGCCCCCTCCCAACGCCTCCTCATGCATTTCTCCTAAGCCCACCAGTATCGGCAAATCTGGTTTCTCCTGTTTGCGATGAAAACGAGAGCAAAGAATCTATCACCTGTTTATACAGCTGTAAATATTTACACTAGTTCAACAATTAATTTGTGTTGTTGTGCGTACACTTTATAAATTGTTAAGTTTCGTGTGTCTATAAAGCGGTTTTATGCTAGAGATGAACAATTATGTGGTGCATCTGTGAATAATAATACATAGTGCAAGTGAGTGTTTCGGTCGAGAACTTCGCACCAGTGTGGAGATAGGAAGAATTGGAAGAGTGTTTGTTGCATGGATTAAAATGTTGTTTAAAAGTAACGTCAGCATTATGCGAAAATAAACAAAAGAAGTAGCTCTTCTTATGCACAGGAAGAGAAATACATATTTTGTTCTTAAAAGCTATCGTTGCGCTAGTTTTGATATATGTCCAATGAATTTCCTCGAGAGTACGCTTTTTATAACCGTATCACCTTCTGAAAAAGTAGATCGATGCATTTTAATGAACGCCGAAGCGGACGTCAAGTTAGACACAAGTACACCTCCAAGTCCACAGTTTTCTTATGCTTTACAGGGACAAGTGTCTCTTTCCTAAGCTGTTCCCAACAAGAAACTTAACTGCATTATACTGTCAATATAATCCTAATTGATTTGAGAGCATGTACATTTTGAACTAATTTCAAATCATACCGATCGGTATTTATACAACTAGCACTGTAGAGTGACCTCGAAAGTTGCATTCCTGCAATAATACATCCTCCCATTACAAATGCTGGTCATAGTTTTGCCTTCCATTGCCAACAGGCCAATCAAACCGTATCGACAAAACATGGAGAATTATTTGTTTGCCAAAAACATTCGTCAACCGCTCTGCGCGCTACGCTATACACAGCTATAATACCTTGTTGAATGATTTCGCATGAATGACGTAATGTTTGCTCCCTTCTCACCCATCCACCTTGAAGTTTTTCCATCGCCAGTTTGTTTGCTCGGAATCATCTTTCGTCTCTTCTGGTCCATACTAGGATCCATAGCAGCTAGGCACAAATCACCGTTCGGAGAAGTACTTTTTGGTTTATGAACCGATAGCCCTCATTCATTGCAAATACTTCTGCGATCATCGTCGCAGGCGGTGAATGGATCTGGCCTTCAACTGGGAAAGAGCGCGAGTAGAGGGAGAGCGAAAGAAATGTTACGGTACTTATCGGTTTGCACTTCCGTCGCGGCGCTCGTCGCCTTCCAATTTAATGCAGTTCACCGGCTTGGATTAATTGATTTACGGTGGCTTGCAAACATTCCACACTACATCAGTACCATTGCACCTCATAGGTACTTCAACTTTTTTTTCATTCTTTTGCTTTTTCGTTACGATCGATAATATTCACATGTTATTTAGTGGCTTATAGTTTTTTCTCAAATAACGCAGCATGAGTGTAATGTCAATTTGGGGACGGTGAGATATTCAGTGTCACAATCCAACACGGATATCAAGGGATGCGCAAGGAGCGAGTGTTTTGGTTTATGCCCAAGAACTACAAAATTGGATTGGTTTATTCAAGAATATCGAAGAGTTTTTATGAAACTGCGATAAGTATCATTCAAATATATTAAAATTTTTTTTTTTTTTGATGTTCGAAATGACTAGTCGACTAATTTCAAGCGGAATTTGACTGAGATCAAGCTGAATAAGCTGTTACTCAACAAAATTATTTGTCATGATGTCTCATCGTCCATAAAGATACACTGGTTTGGGGTATTTGAAATACCCTCATAAAACTTTGGGGTCTTAAGCTGGTATTAGACGAAGCAAATATTTGCTATTTTTGGTACGGATTTTATTTTGTGCAAAATAGCAAATATTTGCAAATAGCAAATATTTGCTACGTGTAATGTCCGCTTTAGTCTTGGCATGATATTGCAGCTCTGGAGTTTGCTTGAACACTTTCTGCTTTTTGTTTGTTTTCTCTCAATGTGCTCTTTGAAAATAAGTTTTTTATCATAAATTAGTCCCAAGTACATAACCTTGTCAGACCAACTTAAAATAACCCCATTCATCTTGACAACGTGAGTATTGTTTGGCTTGAGGAAAGAAGCTCTAGTCTTATCAGATCAACTTGAACTGTCCTACAGTACGGTCGCATTTTACCAACAGCTCGAGGCTAAGTCTTAGTCTACCGAGAGATGTTGAAATTTTGTTTTTCGCTTTCAACAGGCAATCTTCTTGAAAGACTACCTGTTGAAACGCAAAAAAAAATTTGTTTTCAACGTTAACGAGTGTTTAGTGAGTAAATTTGGTTTGAGATATTTCTAATTAAATTCTATAGTGAAGTGAAAGTGTAGTGAAGTTTTCCAGTTATGCCTGGAGAAAATAAAAAAGCTCGCTTTGATGCGGCTTCAAGGAAACGTGGGGCATCTCTCCAAGTGACACTGAAATTTCGACTAACAGGTATGATATTCTTTCTTCCGTTGGGGATCAAGAAATTCAAACTTCTCATACTGAGCATAAAGCCGTTGTTGCGATAATTGATTGGACACCAAAATTCTGCTAGCTGTTACTTACAGTTTCAAAGCTGCAATTTATTCAAATTCATTTCGAGCTTACAAGGCTAACTAATTAAGTACTCACATTTTAGTGTAATTACGGTGTGTTTTTAACAGCAATTATCCTGATCGGTTTTTATGAAAACGATGAATGAGTGACAATTTATTGATGGCCAAATACTCCTTGGGCACAATTAACCTTTATATTTATGCTAGTGTTCTATTCAATTTCATTTATTAATTTTTAGAACCATAACGTATCAATTTTATCTAACTAATAATTAAACTAACTTCTGCGCGTGGTTGGGTAATCGAAAAGTGCGGGTGTGATCAATTTTGTTTCAACGGTTGGTGTTACTGGCTTGGTCTGTCACTTACGCCGAGGAAAGTGCCGGGAGCACTATCATTCGAAGACAACCAGGGGGTTGTCGCAACATTCCCCGACCCGTGTGACCCGGAACTTGTCTGGACATCTAAGATTGCTAGCTTCGCAGTTGGGCGTAAGATGATACCTGTTGCTGTTTGAACATTGGCTTTCCTGACTTGGCCATCTGTGCCTGTGAAAACCTCCGTAATCCTTCCCCTGCACCATCGATTTCTCGTCGTATCGTCCACCACGACAACAATATCTCCCACCTGAAGTGGCTTAACCGGTTCGAACCATTTAGAGCGTCTGGCTATAACCGGAAGGTACTCTTTAGTCCAACGGCGCCAGAATTCGTCAATCATCCACTGAGCTAACTTCCAACTATCCCTCAAAACGCTGCGATAGTTTGTTGGTTGTACTGCTGGCTGGTTTACTCCCTGCGTTCCATACAGCAAGAAGTGGTTCGGCGTAAGAGCCTCTTGATCCGCCGAATCGAGGGCGATATATGTTAGCGGGCGTGAATTTACGACTGCTTCGGCTTCAAGAACAATGGTTTCAAATGTTTCTTCGTTTGGGTGCCGCAGTCCATTTCCAATAGCAAGCATAGAAGTTTTCACCGATCGTACCATTCGTTCCCACAGTCCGCCCATGTGCGGTGCTGCAGGTGGATTGAAAATCCATTTTGTGCGTGCGTTTGTGAATGTTGCAGCGCAGTTTTCATTGATTTGCTTGATTTCAATTTTTAATTGTCGATTTGCTCCGACGAAACAGGTGCCGTTATCACTGTACACTTCAACTGGCGCGCCGCGTCGTGCCACGAATCGTCGGAATGCCATTATGCACGATTGCGTCGATAAAGTGTGTACGACCTCCATATGTACAGCTCGGATAGTCAAGCAGGTGAACAAAGCCACCCAACGTTTGACTTGGCTTTTGTCCACTTTTATCAACATCGGACCGAAGTAATCGACCCCAATGTACGAAAACGGTTTTATAAATGGAGTCAGCCGTGCTCTCGGTAATGCTGCCATCCTGGGGATCCGGGGAACTGCTTTCGCGTTTTTACATTTTTGGCATGCCCCAGCAACTTTTTTCACCAGCCGGCGTAAAGCAGGAATGTAGAATTTTTGCCTTATCTCGTTGACAACCGTTTCATTGTTGGCGTGAAGGAGACGTTGGTGATAACTGTTTGTGAGAAGAAAGGTAATCGGATGCTCCTTCGATAATATGATGGGATACTTAGCCTCATACGGGACGTATGGGGCAGCCCCAATACGACTGCCCATTCTGATGACACCCGACGAATCCATAAATGGCGAAAGTTTATATAGTTGGCTTGATTTGTCCAATATCGATTCATTCTCTGGCACATTTTCTGTATTTAGACGTATATACTCTCTCGGGTACGCCTCCATCTGCATTTGTCGCCATAGCAAATTTTCGGCTGCTTTAAATTCGTCTGAAGTCAACATTCCTCGATGGTTGATACTCTCGCTGTCTTTCTTGAAGAGTTTCGTCGCTTTGCACACGTATGCTGCTGTTCGTTGCAAGCGATGCCAGCTGGAGAAACGGTTCACCTTGATGATTGGATCGTGTAACTCCTGCCGATGATGATACAAGTACTGTACTTGTTCTTCAGCAGTTTCTTGTGGCTTCCTTTGAACTGGCCATTCCGACTCAGGCAGGTGAAGGAAATTGGGTCCATTGAACCAGAGACTTGTTTTGCTGAGATCGGGACCAGCTTTCCACTTTGTAGCATCATCTGCTATATTTTGTTTTGATGGAACATACCTCCATTCATCAATCTTGGAACTGGAGAGAATTTCTCCAATACGAAATGCTACGTATTGATGGTAGTTGAATGTATCGGAATTTAACCAAGAAAGTACTGTGGATGAATCCGACCAAAATACTCTTCGAGTAGTTGGAAGCGTCAGATGCTGACATACATGCTCCATCAAGCGGGCTCCAATAAATGCTGCCTGTAGCTCCAATCTTGGTATTGACACGGGTTTCAAGGGAGTGACTTTACTTTTAGCTATGATGAGGGAACACTGAACTCCACTTTCGCCTAGTGTCCGAAGATAGATAGAGCACGCGTATGCTTGTCGGCTCGCATCTACGAATGCGTGAAGTTCTGATTGCTTTGTTTTATCCATTCGAGTGCAGCCCAAAAGACATCGCGGAATTTCTATTTCGTTCAAATGTTTCAGGTACCCTCGCCATGCTGCCCAACTATCGAGCAAATGTTCTGGAATTAATTCGTCCCAATTTGTGCCAGCTCGCCAGATATGTTGCATCAGAATTTTTCCGTGGATTATATAGTGCGATAATAATCCTAACGGGTCGAAAACACTCATAATAATCCGCAGTACTTGCCTTTTTGTCGGAATTTCTAACTGGTTATCTGAACCGGAAATTTCTGCTTTTGATGGGGATGTGAACGTAAATACATCGCTACTGGGAATCCAAAACATTCCCAAAACTCTTTCCGACTCCGAATCAAAGTTCAAATTTTTGGTCGATATATCCTGAACAACTCCAAGGTTACGTAACACTTCGGTTGAATTTGATACTAGCTGGTAAAGCTCAAATCCTCCGTTGGCGTGAATATATTTCACCTGCTCCATCAACTCAATTGCCTCGGCTATCGTGTCAACGCTATCGAGATAGTCGTCGACATAGTGGTTGTCAATTATTGCCTTCGCGGCTCGTGGATACTCTTGAGAAAACTCTTCCGCATTTTTGTTCTTTACGAACTGTGCTATACAGGGAGAACAGGATGCTCCAAATATCGCCACGTCCATGACGTAGACCTGCGGAGGATCTTCGGGATTGTCACGCCAAAGGAAACGCAAAAATTGTTTATCTTCTGCTCTAATAGCGATTTGGTGAAACATTTCTCGCAGATCTCCACCAATCGCTATACTTCTCTCTCTGAACCTTATCAGCACGCCTATTAGCGAGACCATTAAATCGGGACCTTTAAGTAAAAGATCGTTGAAACATAGTCCTTCAACAGTTGCTGCCGCATCCCAAATTAATCTTATTTTATAGGGTTTCTTGGGATTTTGAACAACCCCTAGTGGTAGGTACCAGGTGTGATGCTGGTTAACTGAATTTTTTTCACTGTTGGACGCGCGATGTGCATAGCCTTTTGCTATGTAACTTTTAACCAATTCTTTCACCTTAGTGTACAAGTCTTGATTCCGCGATAAGCGTTTTTCTAGGCATTCTAAACGCCGGAGTGCTAAGGAATAGGTGTTGGGTAAATTATATTCATCTTTCTTCCACAACAGTCCTACTTCAAACCCGGTTGGGACACGAACCGTTGTTTTTTGTAGAATTTGAACTGCTCTTTTATTATCTTCTGATTCTGGTTTGGATGTGATACACGAATCTTCGATGCGGAAAAATTGTTTCATCAGATCATGCAGCATTGTGTTGTCAAGAACTTCATTATTTTGAACCGTGTGGAGGTGCAGATGTTCTTGATCTCTGGAACCCAAATGCCGACCGTAAATGCTCCAACCCAACCTCGTTTTAGCGGCTATGAGACCTCCACTACCTCCCTCTCTTATCTTCAGCGTACTGATTAGTGTCACATTATCGACTCCAATAATGAGCTTTGGTCTGATATCGGAGTAGCTTTTTATGGGCAACCCTTTAAGGTACGGATGCATATGACAGATATTTGTATATTCTAATGTTTGGCTCGGCAATTTAAGTTGTTTAACTGTTCGTACGTTCGACAAAGTATATTGTTTTTTCATACTTTCTCCGGCAACACTCAGTTGAATGCGCTGTGATTGTTCTTCCACTCTCGTTACATCACCTGTCCAGCAAAGATGCAATGGTTCCTGTGGACCTTTCACTCCCAGCAGTTCCGCAGTTTCCGCTTCTATGATCGTCGATGTTGATCCGTCGTCTAGAAATGCGAACAATTTAACTTGTTTACCGTTTGCATGAAGTGTGACTGGTAGATAACGCAGGAGCGAACACGCCTGCAGGAAATGATGGTTTTGATGTACAATATTGTTCCTGTTCGTAGAATTATTTGGGAAATCTTGTTGATTACTCTTCGGGGCTGTGGAATGCAACAGCGAATTATGACGTAACCGACAATTATCAATTCCGCATTCTCGTTTCGATCGACATGGCCAAGATTTGTGTGGTACTAAACAAATGCGACACAAATTCTTTTCACGAATGGCTTTCCATCGACCCTCTATGTCTAATCGTTTGAATGAAAAACAATCTGCAACGAGATGTCCACTTTTATTACAATAGGAACATGTTTTTACTGGTTTCGATTCTTTAGAATCTTTAGAACATATCTCTTTGTCACCTGAGCCTGTGCTCGTCTCTGTATGGTGAATGAATAACTTTTCCTTTGAATGATTTTCCCTCTTGTGCTTATCTTGCCTTACATGCGTCGCATGCATGGGATCAACGTGCATCGTCACATCGCTTGCCATTGCGACCAAATCCGTCATAAATTCTGCGAACGTGCTCAAATTCACGTTTATTTTCGTTCGCTTATAGTTTGCCCACTCCAGTTTGAAATTCGGTGGCAATCTTTCTACCAACTCGTAGAGTAACATGGGATTTGACAAATGATGATGCTGTTCCGCTACCACCATGTGGTCTACTAGATTTTGTACTGCCATGCCATATTTAATCAACGTCTTGAGGTCATCTGCCCTCGGAGCTGGCACGCTACGCAATTGGTTGAGTAGAGCGTTTATAATAACCTCTGGTCGGCCATACAATCGCTGTAGAGTGGCTATTACATGAGGAACCGACTCAGGAATCAGGAGTCGGCTCCGCACGGAGTCTAACGCGTGACCCCGCAAGCATCGTTGAAGACGTGCTAAATTTTCTGCGTCGCTGTAACCACATACGTCAGTAGAGTTGCGAAATGAGCTGTAAAATATGGGCCAATCTTGGGGGTCTCCCGCAAAAACTGGTAGTTCTCTTGATATGACCTGTCTAGCTGCTATTTGTATTGCATTCGGTCCAACTGAGTTTATTTGATTGATCTGCCCCGACCCGTGAGAGACTACCGTACTTGGAATGTTTACGCTCCAATCAGGAGGAATTCCTGGCGCCTGTGTTTTACTTAGTGGTGGAGCAGCATTCCTACCAAAATTTGCGAGCGATGCTGTTCTTGTAGACGAGTTGATCGTTGGGAAACTGCATGATACCGGCCAATCCTGCCCCGATGATGGCACTGTGAACATGGAACGATTCGCTAGAGGTGCATTGTAATCCCCTGTCTCGAACCTATATGTTTGGTTCGTATTTGTCGGCATTGTTGTTACATTGTGCAACGGCTCCAATCCATACTTTGGCTGGGTGTAATACTGCGACGGCTCCAACCCGGGTGGTGGATGTGAAACCAAAGGAATATTGTACGAAGGCACGGGATCGATCGTATTTATTATTGGCGTTGTTGTTTCACGACCGTTGTCATTTCTATAATTGTAGTACTCTGCTCTCGTGATACCTCCCGACGTTGACTCCTCATCAATATTGGGGAGGGTTGGCCTCGAATGTCCTCTTGGGTTCAATCTATGTGTATCAAAATGTGAAATTGATAATACAGGCAGCACCTGAGCCGACGATATAGTTGTCATAGCGTTTGTGACTGATTTCGGTGGTAACACTTGTGGTGATGAATGAAAGGTAAAATCATTTGCTTCTACTGAAGCGATCCTGTTAGAAACTGGTGTTGGCACTATTGGTGCCGATAAAACATTTCCGACGATGTTGGAAACCGGAACATTTTGTCCGACGATGTTGGAAACCGGAACATTTTGTCTTGTTGAAGGCACTGTTATTATCGAGTCGACTGCGACAACTTTGTACTGCATTTCAGTTCCCGACGACGGTGTCGGTACAAGCGTATATGATGTACGGCATCCAGCCTTGTGTTCTACTATAGAAACGGTTTGTGATTGAGCGGTTGCCTTATCGACGCTCGGTGGAATCTGCTGGTTAATTTGCTTAATGAACGACGTGGTAGCATTACTGTCTGCTCCTTCTGTCTGTCCTGCTTTTTCAACCCACGACGCAGTATTTTTCCTAACTACTCGCTCACTAACTGCACTTTTCTTACTGGAATCATCTTCTTTGTGATTAAGTGCTGCTTGAAGTAGCTCAAACTTTTTCTTCATAAGTGTTTCCTCTGCTGCCAAACGCATTCGCCGAAATTTTTCCTCCTCGTCGATTTGCTTCATGTGGAGTAAATTTTCTTCTTCTAATTTCTTCATACTTAATGCCAACTGCATCGAGCTACGGCTACTGTGAGATTTTTGACTCGAGCGCCTAGAGACGCTTGATAACAGTTCATCTTTCTCTGCGCACAGCTTACAAACGAAACTGCGATCAGGGTCACATATCGATTCATTCACTCCCGCGCAGCTAAAGTGCAGGAAATGATCACAACGGTCACACTGTACCAAATCATCGTCCGAGTCCGGACGATCGCACAAAGGGCAATGCTTTTCGATTACTTCTTCTGGGTTCTGAGTAACATTGACTCTAGAATCTCGATTTTTATTCAAGCAATCTTGACACTCGAAATTGCGACCCGTTTCAGATATCAAATCGCCAGCTTCTGTGCAACAATTGTGCACGAACTGATCACAGCCGTGGCACCGCAACAAAGCATCTACCGGATCGGTACGCTCACACACAACACACTTCCTTCTGTTTATCTCTCCTGGTCCTGGCATATTCGAACAGACCGTCGCTTTGGGTTTCGTGACAAATAAAATCTTTGAAGAATGTTGCGATAATTGATTGGACACCAAAATTCTGCTAGCTGTTACTTACAGTTTCAAAGCTGCAATTTAGTCAAATTCATTTCGAGCTTACAAGGCTAACTAATTAAGTACTCACATTTTAGTGTAATTACGGTGTGTTTTTAACAGCAATTATCCTGATCGGTTTTTATGAAAACGATGAATGAGTGACAATTTATTGATGGCCAAATACTCCTTGGGCACAATTAACCTTTATATTTATGCTAGTGTTCTATTCAATTTCATTTATTAATTTTTAGAACCATAACGTATCAATTTTATCTAACTAATAATTAAACTAACTTCTGCGCGTGGTTGGGTAATCGAAAAGTGCGGGTGTGATCAATTTTGTTTCAACGGTTGGTGTTACTGGCTTGGTCTGTCACTTACGCCGAGGAAAGTGCCGGGAGCACTATCATTCGAAGACAACCAGGGGGTTGTCGCAACAGCCGTTATGAAGAAGGTTAAAGTTCCACCTATTGTGGTATATGTAGCAAATTTTACAGCATTTCGAACAGAGCTTTCATCGTTTCTGTCGAATGTGAAAGTTAATTTTCAAATTGGCCGCCAAGGCGAAATTCGTATTTTGGCCGAATCTCTTGATGGCCATAAACATCTTTTACAGTATTTGACTGAAAAGATGTATAAATTTTATTCTTTTGATGCCAAAAACGAGAGACCGTTTAAGGCTGTTTTGAAGGGTCTTTCAAATGACCAAACTATTGAGGAAATTAAAGAATGTTTGTCAGAATCACTTGGTTTTGCTCCCAACCAAGTAATTTTGATGAAACGAAAGGCAAATGCCAAAATTAATCAAACTGGAATACACCAGGAAAATTACTAAGTACATTCTGATCGTACCAAAGTAAATAATTTGAAATGTTTGGAAAAAGCACGTGTTTTATTTAACGTGCGAATAAAGTGGGAAAATTTCAAGAGACATGGAGACATCCATAATCTTACTCAATGTCGGAATTGTCAAGCCTATGGTCATGGAACTCGAAACTGCCATATGGCAGCAAAATGTATGATTTGTGGTGACACTGGTCACACGAAAGATATCTGCCCCGTGAAAGAGACCACTGATAGTTTCAAATGTGTAAATTGTGGAGGAAATCACAAATCTAATTTCTTTAATTGTCCTGTAAGTTCAAAAATTATTGCTTCCAGACAACGTAGGAATTCTAAGCAACCTGTTGTCAATGTGGGTATACAAAAGACTTTCAATACTGTCCAGGCATCACCAGCACTTTCATTAGCAGGTGTGTCTGTAGGTAATAATTTAAATTCAGATAACAAATTTCAGACAAAAAATCCTGTTCAGGCAACACCAGGCTGTTCATATGCCAATGCCCTTACAGGTAATATTTCAAATTGAAACAGTAACAAACCATTCGTGTTTGGTGCTGAAAAGTCAGCCAGTATTGATTTAGGTAGTCCAACTCCAGAAAAGATTGAATACCTACAACAATCCATGCTGCAGCTAATGTCCGTTTTGTTGATCTGTAACTCGATGTACGAGGCTGTTCAAGAAGGTATAAAATTTACAACTAATATTGTTATGAAATTGAAATTCAGCAATGATTTTAAATAATGCTGTAAATTTTCTAAATTGGAATGCTCGCTCTTTAAAAGCGAAAGAAGATGAATTTTTCAATTTTTTAACAGTCCACGATGTGCATATTGCAGTTGTGACTGAAACGCTCTTAAAGCCAAATATTAAACTAAAAAAGAACCCAAATTACATGGTTCATAGGTTTGATAGAATTGATGTTGCTGGTGGTGGAGTTGCAATAGTTATCCACCGTCGAATAAAACATCGTGTTTTACCCCATCTTGAAACCAAAGTTATCGAGAGTTTGGGAATTGAAATTGAAACAAGTATTGGCATTTTATTTATAGCCGCAGTGTATTTGCCTTTTCAATGCACTGGTGAGCGAAAAAATTATTTCAAGGGAGATTTGCAAAAACTCACAAGAAATAAGTCTAAATTTTTAATTATCGGTGATTTTAATGCGAAACATCGATCTTGGAATAATGCTCAAAGCAATTCCAATGGAAAAATATTGTTTAATGATTGCTCGGCTGGATTTTATTCAGTTTTATTTCCAAATGGTCCTACATGTTATTCTTCTATTAGGAATCCATCTACAATTGATTTGGTACTAACAAATGAAAGTCATTCATGCAGTGATTTATTAACTCATGCTGACTTTGATTCTGATCATCTTCCCATAACATTTTCTATTTCCCATGAAACTATTTTAAATCCCACTAGATCTGTGTTAAATTATCACAAGACTAATTGGGATAGATATCGTTCTACGCGTGGGAGTCCCCGTGGTGTTGATGCTGAGGTGGAGATAGATGGGGAACGATTTGAAGTGGTTGACGAATTCGTTTATCTTGGTACGCTTGTGACATGTGACAACGATATGAGCCGTGAAGTGAAACGACGAGTTGCAGCTGCAAACAGGGCTTTCTACGGACTGCGTAACCAGCTGAGGTCCCGTAGTTTGCAAACTCGCACAAAACTAGCGCTGTATAGGACGCTGATACTCCCGGTGGCCCTTTACGGACATGAAGCCATCACCAGGCCGCACATTTCTCTACCTAACTCTAGTTGTTTACGTTTTCTGAGTTAAAATTTGCCCCAGTCGTTTACCTAATTAGGTATAAAATTCTTGGGGTTTCGCTATTTTCTCCACAGTCCAAATAAGCACTGACGAAGGCACTATCTCAGTGCCGAAATACGTTTTTGCAAGTGAAAAGTGATAGAATTAAATAGTGAAAGTGAATAAAAAGTGAAAAGTGTAGTGAAAATTTTTCTATCAAGACGCTCGAACATAAGTGAATAAACATGAAGCATGGACGCTGAAGGAAGCTGATCGACGAGTGCTCGGAGTTTTTGAGCGTAAAGTTCTGCGATCGATACGTGGCGGTTAATTGGAAGGTGGAGTGTGGCGCAGACGCATGAATCACGAGTTGTACCAGGTATACAAACATGCTGATATAGTGATGGTAATACAGCGGGGCAGGCTTCAGTGGGCTGGACACGTAGCCAGGATGCCTGACGAGAGAGCCGGCGAAACTATCTTCAGTAGAGAACCAGGAAGAGGCCGTCGACTCCGTGATAGGCCTCGCACGCGGTGGATGTGCACGGAGGAAGAAGATGCACGATCTGCCGGTGTACGGGGAGACTGGAGAACGGCTGCACAAGACAGAAGAAGCTGGACATCTCTAATTCGTTCGGCCCTAGACCGGTGAACGGTCCGTTAGCAAAGTAAAGTAAGTATCGTTCTACGATCGAAGAAAATTTGAATGATAATATTATTTTACAAAATACTGCTGACATTGACAGAGCATTAGATAATTTTAGCAGCTTAATACTCAATGCCCGGAATTTATCAGTTCCTAAGGCTCGAGTGAAATTTAATGCACCAATTATTGACAGTGAACTTCAACTTCTTATACGTTTGAAGAACATACGGAGACGTCAATACCAAAGATCTCGTGATCCTGCTTTGAAAATTATTTTTCAAGAATTACAAAAGGAAATTAAACATAGACTCACTCTCTTGCGAAATGAGAATTCCATGAGAGAAGTTGAACAACTAAAACCTTATTCAAAACCTTTCTGGAAACTTTCGAAAGTTCTTAAGAAACCTTCGAAGCCCATTCCAGTCCTTAAATATGGTGATTGCATTTTTCTAACGAATGAACAAAAATCTCAAAAACTTGCTCAGCAGTTTGAGAGTGTTCATAACTCCAATTTGAACGTAGTAAGTCCTATTGAAAATGAAGTAAACCAAAAGTATGATCAGATCACCACCCAAGAATTTCTTTCTGAAGAGGTATTGGAAACAAACTTGAATGAGGTGCGAACTATTCTCAAAAAATTCAAAAACATGAAAGCACAAGGAGATTATGGGATTTTCTATATCCTTATTAAAAGACTTCCCGAAAACTCTTTAAATTTCTTGGTAAAAATTTTTAACAAATGCTTTGCACTAGCACATTTTCCTACGAAATGGAAAAATGCCAAAGTCACTCCAATTTTAAAACCCGAAAAGAATCCAGCTGAGGCATCAAGTTATCGACCAATTAGTTTACTTTGCTCTATTAGTAAACTTTTTGAAAGAATAATTCTTAATAGAATGATAACACATATTCATGAGAACTCAATTTTTGCAAATGAGCAGTTTGGTTTTCGCCATGGGCATTCCACTACTCATCAGTTACTTAGAGTAACAAATATGATTCGAACTAATAAATCTGAAGGCTATTCGACTGGAGCAGCTCTACTAGATATAGAAAAGGCATTCGACAGTGTTTGGCATAAAGGTTTAATAGCTAAAATGTCAAATTTCAGTTTTCCGCTTCACCTTACAAAAATGATACAGAGTTATTTAACTGATCGCACTCTTCAGGTTAACTATCTAAATGGTAAATCTAATAGATTGCCTGTTAGAGCTGGTGTGCCTCAGGGGAGTATCTTGGGCCCAATCTTATATAACATTTTTACTTCTGATCTTCCTGATTTACCACCAGGTTGTGAGAAATCTCTGTTTTATGACGATACAAGCATTTCCGCAAAAGGAAAAAGCCTTCGTGTTATATGCAGTCGGCTACAAAAAAGTTTATATATATTTTCTTCATACTTGCAGAAATGGAAGATGTGCCCTAATGCTTCTAAAACACAGTTAATTATTTGTCCTCATAAGCCAAGAGTTTCAATTCTCAAACCCACCCATAACCACGTTATTAAGATGAACGGTGTGGTCTTAAATTGGTCTGATCAAGTTAAATACTTAGGGCTAATTTATGATAAAAATCTTACTTTCAAGGAGCACATTGAAAATATCCAGTCAAAGTGCAATAAGTATATCAAATGTTTATATCCTCTTATCAACAGGAATTCTAGACTTTGTCTCAAGAATAAACTGTTAATTTACAAACAAATTTTTAGGCCAGCAATGTTATATGCAGTTCCCATCTGGACAAGTTGTTGTACAACCAGGAAGAAGACACTTCAAAGGATTCAGAATAAACTTTTGAAAATGATTTTGAAGCGTCCTCCCTGGTTTAGCACGAACGAGCTACATAGGCTCACTAATGTAGAAACATTAGAAAATATGTCAAGCCAAATCATCAACAAATTCCGACAAAAATCGTTGCAATCCTCAATTGCAACGATTAGCTCACTTTATAGTCAGTAAGATAGTTTTAAGTTTATTTTAAGTTTTGTTTTATTCCTTTTTTTTCCTTGACAAGTAGGTTTAATAATTTTCCTACAATTACATTAACTTAACTGCGAAAGCTAATAACATTCATTAATATAAAAAAGCGTACAAATGTATATGTATATGTATATATATATATATATATATATATATATATATATATATATATATATATATATATATATATATATATATATATATATATATATATATATATATATATATATATATATATATATATATATATATATATATATATATATATATATATATATATATATATATATATATATATATATATATATATATATATATATATATATATATATATATATATATATATATATATATTTATATATATATATATATATATATATATATATATATATATATATATATATATATATATATATATATATATATATATATATATATATATATATATATATATATATATATATATATATATATATATATATATATATATATATATATATATATATATATATATATATATATATATATATATATATATATATATATATATATATAGTGTTGAAATTTCACCATTTGTGGCAGAACACACAATACTAATTCTGAATAGATATTAGTACATAAATAAATCATTACAAACATTCCTCCCCCCCCCCCCCCCCCCCCTATAAAAAAGCTCTAGTCTTATGGAGAAAAATTAGCGTTTGAGTTTTAGAAGCATTGGGAGAAATTTTCCACTTTTGCAAGTAGGAAGAAAAAATATCTCTAAACTTTTCTGCAAACGACTGCATATGACACGAAGATTTTTCCTTTTACGGAAATGCTTGTATCATCGCAGAACAATGACTTTGTGCATCCTGGAGGCAAATCAGGAAGATCTGAAGTGAATATGTTGTACAGGACTGGACCCAAGACTGAACCTTGAGGCACACCTGCTCTGACAGGAAATCTATCAGATTTTGAATTTTGATAAACAACCTGCAGCGTTCGATCAGTAAGATAGCTTTTTAATTAAAAAAGTAAGATGATTTTGTAATCTGAATATCGTGTGCTAACCAAACCAGTTTAAGTTTTTTAATTAATATTTGACTTTTAAGTGTTTACAAACAGTGCACTGAGTGAATCAAGCAGATTGTTGATTTCTGTAGAATGCTCGTACCTCAGATTTGATGTCCCTTATCAAATTCTGTACAGTGGTCTTTGTCTTTGGACGCTTCTAACCAACAATTCTCGAACTTTACCTTGTCACGGGGTACCTACTCTACTTTCCTTTCAGAGTATGTCCTTGTCAATAGTCCATTCAATTGACTACAGTTGGGATAGTTTAGTGGGTTGATGTTTTTTTTTAACGGACATTCTGGCCAGAAAGGAGGGAGAAAGCAATCTCTTGTTTAATTTACCGTTCTAACATATATTAGAGAATTGTCCCTTTTGTACAGACTGAAGAAGATCGTAATTATGTTTGATCGTAATCAAAGTTTCTTCATCGCAACAGTTGTTTTCGCTATTAGTACAATCTTCCCAACCGTTTCAATGCAGAACTGTGGCATAGGCAGTGTTCTTGAGTTTTCCTTCACATATCCCACAAACATTTTAATTGATTCTCAGCTTATTAATCTATTATCAAATGAATTTTAGCTGATTTAAGGCTCTATAAGCTGTTCCCTTATTGTTTGTTTGGATGACTAATCGTCCATCAAGATGCACTGATTTTGGTTATACGAAATACGCTCATAAGCTTTCAAGCTCTGATACTGGCGTGATGCCGATGCTCTGGAGTTTTTGGGACATTTTCTGCTTTTTTATACGTTTTTAAATCATGTCTGCGCTTAATCCGCTGGATTAACTGAAAATCCCGAATAGAGGCGGATCTGTTTTCCGAAATGTAATCCTCGACTTTCCGGTCCAATTCAGGGTGGTTCGGACCAGGTTATCGACCACTTCCTGGTATATTCTTAAGGGAACATTCATTAACGAGCTTCCCGAATGAGTTTTAGTTCGTTTTGTGATTCGGATAAATTTTATTCCCTTTTCGGGGCACCAGATGTGCGAGTCTTTTTTTAAATGCTGTTTCGAACAAATCGTTTTTTTCCTCCACTTGAAAGGCTCTAGAATAGTTTTCTATATGTTAGTAATAAGACACCTTATTCATGCCCTTCTTGGCAGCCCCGTACAAGTCCTCTCTCATCTCTCCAACTCTTTATGTAGGTACTTTAAAATCTTAAAATGTGGTTTTCTAGAAGTACATTATTCTATTCGAATCGATATCCAATTTTTTAAAGACTTCGACGCCATTTACAGAACATCGATTGTATTATTTCAAATGTTTATTTTGTAATCGCAAATCGCACAAGGAACCATGTATAGGGTTATTTGGGGTTAGTTTGCCATCTTCAGTGTACAACAGTTCGGTAGCCACCACTTTGTATGAATCGATAACGGCGCCGGTCACGCCCTTACGATCGTTAGGGTAAGAACGGATGTTGAAGGAAGTGTAACAGTTGTGTTGTTGGAGACCGAGGTTACCTCTGCATCTCCACGACTGCGACTGAAAGGAAGGGTTGGGTCACTGTGGTAAGTGACTTAGTCGGAAGGCAACGGAATGCGATTCGGGAGGCGCGAATTTGGAAGTGATTTAATAGACACAACGGAAGTGGTCTTCGGCAAAACGGTCAGAAGAGTTTATCTCTGCATCGCCGCAACTCCAGTGGAAAGCAAGGTTTGTGTTTTTATGTCACCGTAGTAATGGACGAAATCGAACAATGTTACGCGCGAAATTCGTTTATTACGAAAACGAATGATGAGTTTCGGGCAAAACACATCGATCCTCTACTTACAACGCGCGCGAAAAAGCATCTACCACTCGTAGTATCCAGCTGAAGCAAACGAACGTCGGTCGACGCGGTTCTTTTGGAGGTATACATCGCGTTTCCGTTAATCACGATATTTATCGACCGAATGAAATCTTCGGTTAACCGGTCACCGCTTAATTCCCACCTGTCGACGCAGACACTCGGAGACACGACATTTCACGCCGGTTCTCTCTTTGTTGTCGATTGCCTAATAAATAGGAAATTGGCAAAGTTCAATGCATCTAATTATTTAAAAAAATGCCGATGTGCCTATGAAACGAAACAGAGTTCGAAGTTCATTTGCAAAGTCAACAACAACATCAAAATTCTGTTGTCATGTTATCAATGCTTGATTCTTCATTAGTCCAATACTATTCTGTTTAATTGAAGTAAAACAGTATGATTTTGATCAATTTTGATTGTTGGAAAATATTGATCAATTCTATTATTTCACGTTCGCGTTTTGCTTTAATACCCTTAAAATATTATCATTAATAAACTATCAATGCTTCTCTGATTAACTCAAGCATAGGCACAACCCAACGAATGTTTTGTGATGGGATATTCATGTTGATTAGCTCAACTTGGGTTTCTCACCCCTCGTTCTGATACGCCACCAATTGCAACGAAATCGATAAAAAATGCCACTCTACATCAATGAACAATCAAGGATTGTAACGGTATGATTTTTTTTTGTATAGGGTATTGGGCAAAAATGCCACTTGCGACAAGTATGCCTTTTGCAGCTGGCCCTGATTCCTGTACACAGATTACAAGATGCTCGAACTCATTGATAGAGTTGAGCTTCTTGTTGGTTGCAAACCTGTACCCCAATTCGGTACTACATGGTTGATGGAACCAGTGACCGTTTTTTTTTATTATGGTCGTTGAGAGGTAACTTCCGAAGAAGTTGACCCGATGGAGCAAGAGCCCCGCAAATGCAGAGCAAATGCGCTGAGCTCTCCAATTCAGCGTTGCAGAAGCGGCAAGTGTCGATTAGGACTTTGTCGATCTTCTACAAATGGGTGTCCAGTAAAGTAGCATGCATAAATGACGTACATTTTTAAGGGTTTTTTTTAGATCCCTCTCCCCTCGTAGCGTTTCGTCACAAAACAGACCCCTCTCTAGATAACCACTTAGCTTTATAACAAAAAGTTCCAGTTGGTTTTCTTAGGATCCCTGAACTGTTCTCTTCTTAGAGGAGTAGCGGCTCAGCAGCACGAGGTGACTTAGGTTTCCTCTTTTCATTCGGCTGTGTCTCCGGCTCGGGAATACTGTCCGCCAGGTTCTCCTCTTCCCCGCTAGGTGAACCAAGTATAAATGGTGAAACCGAAAATCCAGCGATTCGTTGTCGAGTTTTAAGTCCTTCTCCAGTTCCGTCACCTTGGTATCGCCTGTTGCGTGCAACCTTATGGGGCTCCACGCCACGGGTGTGAAGTTTGTTGTTTACTTTCAGTTGAATTCAGTTTGATCCCACGAATTTGTCACTGAAGAAGGCGGTCACTGCGTGTTACGGCACACTACCGCAGAAGTCTATAATTGTGTGGAAAAGCGCAGGTTGCATTTCATCTTTGCTTAGGGGTGTGACCCTTAAATTTTTTACGCACCAGCCATAGTTAAGTGCTATTACAACCATGCTCCTTTCCAGGGGCTTTGGACTCTTTGCTTCGGTTTTTGAGTTTATTCGTACAGGCTGAACGAAACCAAAGAGAACCGTCACAGGCAGAGTTAGTGAAGATAGTGAAGTACTCTCGATATTTCAATAGAAGGAATATGTTTGAATATTCCAAATAAGGTTTGTTCTACTTAGTATTTGGCCGTTTCCTTTTATTAACTACAGCGCCTCTAGTTGTCGTACCGAGAAACTAATGACAGCGCTTTGATCTGGGAGGTTCATGGTGAAAATTTCGTTAGGATTGGTACCCGCGTTGAAAAGTTTTCCAACATGTAACGTAAGAGACGAGAAAAAATTGTGAACACCTACGTTGAAAACTCAACAAGGTCAAGAAGAATGATCGTCAAGGCTCTCAAACTACCGAAATCGACTGTGAATACCGTGCTCAAACGTTACCGGGACACTTTGACAGTTGATCGCGCTCAACAAACCAAACGTAGAAGTGGAACATTGAACCGGAAATTACAAGCGGAGGTCATCAGGGCAGTCCGGAATAATCCTGGAGTCTCCCTCCGTGATTTGGCGAAAAGGTTCAATGCAGCATGTAGTACAGTTGGTCGAATCTGTATGCGTGAAGGAAAAAGAAAATTGAATGAAGCCAAAATATTGATCACTTCTCCAGATGAAAGCTATTTCTTACGATGTAGGATAGGGAACATATTCTAAGCAGCTTCAGGAACCGCCCATGTATTCAGACGAAATACTCGGAATGTGTTGGGTGAAATTAAAACAGTAGTATATCAATCTGTTCTTTATCGTTTTCTCTGTCAGAACTTGTTTTCAGATTGTAAAACTAAGTTAGTAAACTTTAGCAACAATCAATTGAAGTTACCAATCGAGGGACACTATTCCAATCACCCCACACCAATTTTAAGCAGTTTACATCTGTTTTGCAGGCGTTTTTTTGCAGCACCCGAAGTGACTCCTGAATGGCTGCAATATAGGTCGATTTGTTTCAAATGCTTTTTGTTCACAGATTTCTTCGTGATTAACGGTATTTTTTATATTCGTAAGACAGCTAGACAATCAAAATTTTCGTTTCCATCATTGAAATTGTCGATATTGATAAAAAAGCAGGAGTTTGAGGTCTGTTATCTGCGACTGATTAAAATAGGCGCTACTGCTTAAGATTGATAATTAATCGAACGTTAAGTTTGTCCATCTAGACATAAGTAAAATCATAAGTGGTCCTCATCTACGCGTAGAAATGCTTGAATGACTTTTTCAGTTTTCTAATTGAAATAAATAACATTAAGGCTTTTTTTTCATTTTGGCAATAAATTTTCATTCAGATTTCAATGCGTCTTTTCATTTTCCACTCGACAGGTCGGCTATCCTAAGTGAAGTACAAACACAGAGCAGCACCAAACTACCCTCGAATAAGTCAGTGCTAGTACTGGGCGACAATGCCAGCGGTAAGACGACCCTGATTGCAAAACTGCAAGGAGTGGAGGACCCGAAGAAAGGTTCCGGCCTCGAGTATGCCTACATTGACGTGCGGGACGAGTACCGAGACGGTTAGTAGTCGCGGGGTGTGGGTGTGTGTTAAACACGATGTCTAATTTGTAGTTCTTTTGTTGTTAGATGTGACCCGCCTAGGCGTATGGATACTGGACGGTGATCCGGGCCACAACAACCTGCTCAAGTATGCGCTCAATGATTCTAATTACGCACACACCCTGGTCATCCTGACGCTGTCAATGACGACACCGTGGAGCTGGGTAGACCAGCTGCAGCACTGGATAAAGATACTGGATGATCACATAGCGGGACTGAAAATCGATCCGGGTGAGTTATTTTATGTGTTGTCAGTGGGTGGAACGAAGGAGGACGTAGAAGTGATAATCCCTGCATTCTATATGCGTTAAATGGCGTTTAAACAAAGTAAGTATCGTCTTACTTGTTCCACTTGTCAACAATTCTGGGAAGTTGCAAACTGCTTTCGATTCCGGCTGGTGTCAAGTGAGCAGGTATAGATTTCAAAAGCTCATGCAAATGAATGAAACGAAGGGATTTAGCTTTGTTGCATACATTTCAAGTTATGGTATTCGTGATGTCTTATCGTTGCAGAAGAAAAGCAACAGTGTTGCCAGCGGCTTGTGACAGTATGGCAAAGTTACTGCGACACAATTGACGAGCTGGACCCGGGCTCTCCTATCAAGCGTACCAATCGTCTTTCCTCCGTGGATGATGACCTGGATGCGCTGCCCCTTCCGGAAGGTGTACTAACGACCAATTTGGGCTTAGATGTAGTAGTTGTTGTGACGAAAGTACGTGTTTGTTTGTTTCTGGCTTTATACTAGTTGATACCATGCTATTGCCCTTATCTATTTTAACTGCATTGAGATTTGCGACTGATTACCAAGTTCTCGATGTATACTAATAGTACCAACAGTAGTCAGATTTTGTCGATTTACGTTCAAAACGTTTAAAACGAGTTTTATTTAATGTTTTAGACCGACTACATGACCACCCTGGAGAAAGAGCTCGACTACCGGGATGAGCATTTCGACTTTATGCAGCAGTGGATCCGTCGCTTCTGTCTGGTTTACGGTGCGTCGTTGTTCTACACAAGCGTGAAAGAAGACAAGAATTGCGACCTGCTGTATAAATATCTAACGCATCGGATCTACGGGTTACCATTCCGTACACCGGCGCTTATTGTGGAAAAGGATGCCGTGCTAATGTAGGTTACAGAGCTTCAACATTCAAACGTCTATTAACTGTTTTGTTGCTTATTCCTATTTCTCAGACCCGCTGGTTGGGATAATATGAAGAAGATTAATATATTGTACGAAAATATGCAATCATGTAAGCCAGATGACTACTACAATGATATTATAGCACAACCGCCTTCAAGAAAGGTAAGGCAATGAAACTAAAATGTCACGCGGGGTTGTAAATTTCGTTTTATAATTAACAGACTGTCTCCAACCGTGAGGTGGAGGTTCAGACGGAAGAAGAACAAGCGTTCCTCACGCGACAGCTGCAGCTACTGCAGCAGGGCCAGACGCCAACGCGAGGCGAATCCCCGATGCGATCGCAGGGCAGCGCCGGTAAAGCAACCACACGGACTCCGGGTTCGGCCGGTGCACAAGGTTCACCTAAAAAGGTACGATTCTTTGTCAATGGCAATGTAAAGTTTAGCAAAAAATTGATTCAAACATTTGCTTTTGTTAAAGCGTTATGGCTGGTTCATTAATTTTCAATTTAGCTGTTTAAAACTTTCAAAATTTATGCAATATTCTTATAGTTTTGTTGTTTTCCCACAGGTCGACGGCAAACTAAATCCTTGCACACCGAGCGGCGAGGGCGTACTCGCTAACTTCTTCAACTCATTGCTGCTGAAAAAATCCGGCTCACCCGGCGGTGGCGGAGCCAGTTTACCGGGCGTAACGGGTATCTCGCCACGGGCAACGAACGGTGGTAGTGATCTGGTAACAGCGAACGATACCATCTCCATGCGAACAGATGCCGCCATGGAGCTAGACCGCATGACGCGTAGCGTCAAGAAGGATCTGGACTTTTCGGATCAGTCGGACTGCTAAACGAGCGCTCCCTGGGATCACAGATCCACCGCATAACGGTAAGACTTGTTGCGAGAAAGCGAACGAGAACGGAAAGGCAATTGTAAAGACCGGATTTTGCACGTGTCGTGTGATATGGCTTGTAAGCTCTACATATACTCTGCGCTGCGGTATTGTTTGTGTGTGAATGTGAGCGCTTGTACGCAAAACAGGAAGTGAGGGCCTGCTAAAAAGGAAGCTGGAGTGCGAGTGTTTGATAAAGGGAACGGTTTGCGATCCACAATTCGCCGTACAGTGGAAACGTGGAATGCATATCGAACCATTTTTAATAGTTAGTTAGTGCGGTAAAGTAGAGAGAATAAGTCGAATAGGAGAGTTTAATAAAAAAAAAATGCATATTTAAAATGTTCTTTCTGCTCTCGTCAATGGTGCTTCTTTCTCGGCTTTATACCGGGCTGTAATCATTAAAGAAGACGATATTACAGTTCATTTTCCGTGTCACACCGTTGTAAGCTCCAAATCTTTTATCTTAGTTTAGATGCGACGATCATCAAAATGTACTATCTCCGATTTAGCAAACTTAATATTTGTTTAAAGCTAAAACAACTAATCCTGCATTTTGTAAAACGCATACCACTCTCTATCAGAGCATGCATACTCCAAACTAAATCACTTACTGCAGTGCACCTAGTTGCGAGGATAAAAAAGAACAGATAAGCCACCCTGCAATGCGTAACGCAAGTGAGAGAACAAGAAAACATTACCTATTAATTAACTTATATCGAATTGATAACGATAATTTGCAGCTTACAAGACGATGAGCTGATAAGTAGAGCAACTTAACTTATAAACATTTATCCATTGTAATTCCTCATTAAAAAAATAACACAGGTAAAGCTAGGACAGATTCCATAGGACAAGAGAGACAGAGAAGATTTATAATCTTATTTTAACTTTTTGTCACTTTCGTTAGATATTGATGAGGAGATCGGTTTATAAAATGAAATTTAGTATTCTGTAATAATTTGATATTTCTTCTGTTCTAAACCCAATCGAGGCAACACATTTAGTAAATGGGCTCGTTTAGCATTACATAAAGGTAATTGAAAACATCAAATAGTTGCCACAACGGTAAAGCATTGTTAGAACGTTCGATTGAACATATTTTAAATTGATGTGTATGTTACAAAATCGGATCGGCAAAACGCGAGGGCTTCCGCTATTGTTCCTCCGACAGGAAGCTCGACACTATTTGTTAGGTAAACAAAAATTCTGCATTGTTGTAAAGTTCTCACTTATATGATTTTAGAAACAGATTTTTTATTAGCCTTCGGATGTGCTGTATATGGCATTGGTATCTGTAGCAAAAAAGTGACGCTTTTGTTTATGTGGAGCCTATCCAAACTGAACTATTGGACCATCATCCTCAGCGTATCGCATGAAAAACAAACTTTACCTACGTTGAATAATTGAAAAAAGAGAAAAAACTAAAGCAAGAAAAACAGTCAAACCTCTATTACTTAGTAGGCTGACACTAAAATTTACTGACAAATTTAGCGCCGAGGAACAATATTCGGGATGATTTAGAGTTATTAACTCGTACGAAAGACGAAAATGAATTATTGCAAAAAACAAGTTTCACTGTAGTGACTACAGTTTTGTTTCTGTGTCCGAAATCCTTAAAATGGTTTCTAAGTACAAATCACAACAATTTTGGTTATCACATTCTCATATCAGTACACCTAGAGATCAGCACAACATACCAAATTACAGATCTATGACGTTTTGATCGACGGAAAACACTTCAAGGAAATTATCGACGTGCGAACCTATATGGCACAAACGTCGATTCTGACCACTATCTCCTGATGGCCAAAATGCGCCAAAGACTTCCGGTTGTCAACATCATCTGCTATCGTGGCCCGCTGTGGTATGATCTGAAGCGCCCTGAACTTCCCGAAGTCATCAAAGCCCCTTCAGAGAATCCTGGAGCAATGTCAACGCAGTTATTAACAGCGCAGCGGAAGATGTTATTGAGTTCGTCGAGAATATTGACGTAACGGCTAGTTCGACGAGGGCTGTCAAACTATTTTAGACGAGGAGAATGCAGCGCGAGTATTGATACTGCAGCAAAGGGCTCGTCAAAACGGGTCAAAACATGATGTGATATAATCAGAAACAAAGGCAACAAATCCGTCTTTTCTGGGACTTGAAGCGCCATCTGGAAGGTTTGAAATGTGAAAAAATGGAGCCTGTTCTCAAGAAACACATAAATTCTAGAAGAAACTCAACATAACGAAATTTTGGGACAAGGATAAAGGAATATCGATGGATGAATAGCGCAGAGACAAAGACCAAAACCGCAGAAGAAACGCCGTCTCTCGCTGCTAGCAATAAGATTTATGGGAAGTTATCAAACCGGTTTGGTGGATGATCGATGGACAACGAACCAAATTTTTTCGCTATTACAGAACCTGACACAACCTACTCATTGATTTCAAGGCCGCTTACGATACGATCGATCGCATAAAGCTATGAAAAATTTTTGACGGAAATGGTTTGACTGCAAAACTGACAAGCCTAACCTAAGGATGGTGTAGAGCAGCGTTTCTCAACCTGGGGTACGCGTACCCCTGGGGGTACTCGAGAGCCTTCAGGGGGTACGCGAGAGAAAAATCAGTAATGGCTGACAAAGCAATTTTTCTTTACAATACTTTATTTGCTGTTCAATCATGCTTTTGAATCATAACTGTAGCAATCAAACACACCATAATACAATTTTAAACCTGTACTAGACTTCCCCAACATGATCTACCACTACTCTCTCCCATTCTGCGAGAACGTTCCAAGCCAAAGAGGGTACAATCGATATAAAAAATATTGCCAAGGGGTACGCGGACAAAAAAGGTTGAGAACCGCTGGTGTAGAGTGTTGCTAGAAGATTTCGGGTGCGCTATCAAGCACGTTTGACTTCGACAAGGCAACGGTCTTTCCTGCTTTCTGTTCCTGTTCAATATTGTGCTTGATGAAACGTGCGACCTTCAACATGCGTGACACGATCTTTAATAAATACAACTAGTCCATCTGCTTCGCTCTCGACGTAGGCCTTGTCGAAAAGACGTTCCTGGCGTTTGCTGAACAGAACACCAAGCTGAAACGTGAGGTTTAATTGAAGGTAAACACATCGAAGGCCAGATATCTGCTGACAGGAACAATCGAGCGCGATAGTACTCGCATAGCCAGCAACGTAGCAATCGGCGGAGATGAATTCGAGATGGTGATAATTGGTAACATCAGACAACAACTGCTGCAGAGAAATCCGCAGACGTATTGTAGCTGAAGGCGTGCCTACTACGTACTTCACAAGACCTTGAGGTCTGATAAACTTCGCTCCATACCATGTGCATCATGAATTTAGAAGACGTTTGTAAGACTTGTAGTCCTGTACGCGTATGAGACATGGTCATGTGGGATAGCGGAAACCAAAATTCTTATTGCGGAAGTCAAGGTCGCGGTGAGGTACACCCAGTATCATTCACTCCAGCATATCTTTGAAATTACCTTACCTTACCAATCAGACGAAGGCCTGTGTGGCTTTTGCTGTATCAGAGAGCCGACGCCATTGTACTCGACCCATGGCTGCTCGTCGCCACTTTTGTAGATTGTGTAGGCTGCGGAGATCTTCTTCCACTTGGTTGATCTACGGTGCACGCTGCGCAGCGTTCCTATTGGGTCGATACCCAGAACTATTTTGACTGGGCTTTCGTACGACATTCTTACGACATGCCCAGCTCGCCGTAGCGTTCCGATTTTAGCCGCATGGACTATAGTGGGTTCCCCCAGCAACTGATTCAACTCCGAGTTAATTCGTCGTCTCCATGTCCCATTTCCCATCTGCACCCCACCGTAGATCGTACGCAGCACCTTCCATTCGAAAACCCCAAGGGCACGCTGGTCCTCCACGAGCAAGATCCATGCTTCGTGGCCATAGAGGACTACCGGTTTAATGAGTGTTTTGTAGATGGTCAACTTAGTGGAGCGGCGAATTTTATTCGATCGAAGCGTTTTCCGCAGTCCAAAATAAACGAGATTCACGGCCATTATCTGTCTTTTAAGCTCTCTGCTAGTGTCATTGTTCGCGGTCTCTAGTGAGCCCAAATACACAAACTCATCTACCACCGCAATTTCGTCACCGTCGATTAGAATCCGTGGTGAGCAGGCTAACAGAGTTTTCCCTCAAGCCTTTACTTCTCATGTATTTTGTCTTAGACGTGTTTATGACTAGTCCGACCCTCTACCTTAAGTCTGCTGTACGTTTCCGTCAACGCCTCACAGTTGGGTGCAATAATGTCAATGTAGTCGGTGAAGCCAAGTAACTGGTCGGACTTCCTGGAGATCGTAACACTCGTATCCCCGCCCTTATATCACCTTCCATGGCAATGTTGAAAAGCAGAGAAGAAAACCGCAACCTTCGAGAGCGTCCCCGAAACTCGCACTGCACACATCACTCCATCCATCGTCGCTCTGACCAATCGTGTAATTTTGTCCGGAAATATATTATTTTGTCCGGATATATTGTACTCGTAGCATTACTCGCAGTACCTGCCGCAGTGCAAAGATCTAGTCCGTGGTGACGCGGGCTCCCATGCAGCCCGGCTGATATTGCCCCGCGAATTTCTTTGCAATAAGTGATACGGGAGGCATAGAAGCTGGGAGAATACTATATAGGCAGTGTGATTGCACGATAGTTGCTACAATCCAGCCTCTGCGCAAACTGTTCAATTTCTCGTAGAACTTACGGGTGTCGCCTACGCAGTACAGGTGTTCCATCGCTTCGAGATCTTGTTCCTCCTGCTGGCGCTTTTTCCTTCGAAGGCCTGAGTTCTGCCTGCTCCGCGCACGTTTGAATCGTTCTACATTCGCTCTCGTGCGGTGCTGCAGCATTCTCACCCGTGCTGCATTCTTCTCCTCTAAGAATGTTTTCATCCGACTACCTATGCGTTGGAATTTCGCACAAGTCGATTAGACATTTCCTGGGCAAGACGGCCACGTGAGAGTGGTTGATGTTCGGACTAGGGATGTTACGGATATCCGCATTCGCACTGGCATAGCGAGAGGGGGCGGGGGCCGGTCCGCCCCGGGTGTCATCCTCTATGGGGTGACACCCATGAGGAAAATTTGCATACGTGTCACCTTCAAAAAGGTGACATTCGTGAGATTAAATCCTAGTTAAAATAAATGAACCATTCTAATGAAATCGAGTTTGAGATACCTAATGAACATCAAAATAATTTACATCTTGTTTGGAACAAACTGTGATTCATTTTAGAAACCCGTTTCAAAATATGCCATATTGGGCCTTCGGTTGCTCAGAAAACGGCTAATTCCCAGAAGGTCGATTTTCTGTCAAATTTTTTTTTCTTCATTCTTGCAGCAATCGATTGGAAAATTATACACGCATCTGCCCAAATGCAGAAAAATGTTGTTTGAATCTACGAACTATTGCACTATTGAAAATTGTCAAGCCTTGTTGAAATAAAAATAACGTCAACAACGTCAGTGCGTCTTGAACTGTCCTACAGATCAGACGTGTTTTCGGTTGCTTGTGGACTGGTTTGACTGCCTATAGCTTCAAAGTTTGTGTTTTGTCAGTGTGTCTTTTAAAGACTACCTAAAAATTATTTCCCATCAGTCTTTCTCAAGACTACCTACTTTTGAATTTAACATTTGTTTTCACTTTTTTGTATCACCTGAAATGGCTGGACGAAAAAAGAAACCACGCATCGCTGCGGGGAGGAAAAGAGAGGCATCTCTTTCTGACACTTCGAGTGTCTGTAGTGACAATCCTTTTGATATTTTGCCTGAGCAAGAAGCTGGTGAAATGGAAGTTTTTAATAATGAAACTATACAAAATGTAAAATCTTCAAAAAGGAGAAAGTTCCACCTATTGTGGTAACTATTTCTTCTGAATTTAATATATTCAAAAGGGAACTTTTATCGTTTGTTTCTGACGTTAAGGTTACCTATCAAATTGGCCGTAGAGGTAAATGCCGCTTATTAGCCGACTCAATAAAGGGTCGTGATCGTCTTGTTCAGTATTTAACTGACAAGATGTACAAATTTTTTACATATGACACCAAGAACGCCAAGCCGTTCAAGGTTGTCTTGAAAGGTCTCACCAACGATCAAACCGTTGATGAGATCAAACTTACTTTAATAGAATTACTTGGCATAGCCCCTACCCAAGTAATTCTAATGAAACAAAAATCACGAGGCGAAAACAGTCAGCGAACTGGAATTTCCCTTGTAAATTATTTAATTCATTTTAACCGCAGTGAGGTTAATAACATAATTTTTTTTGAAAAAGCACATGCTTTATATAACGTGCGTGTAAAGTGGGAAGTTTATAGGATGTTTGGCGGAGGTGAAAAGCATATCACCCAATGCCGTACTTGCCAACGTTATGGCCATGGTTCCAAATTCTGTAACATGGACCAAAAATGTCTTAATTGTGGAGACTCTTCTCACAAAAAGGACACATGTCCTGTGAAAGAGAGTGAAAAATTTCGCTGTGCGAATTGTAACGGCAACCATATGTCGAATTTTTATCAATGCCCAGTCCGTTTAGCAATTCTTAAGGCAAGGCAAGGTAAACAAAATTCAATTTCCCAATTAAAACAAGCTTCAAAACAAAATTCTCCAAGCGTACCAGTGACGCATAGTTTACCTACTCCTCTGCATACCCGTTTAACTTATGCACAGGTTACAGGTAGTTCGAACATTATACCGCCTTGTGTTGGTAGTTCGAAAATGACCGTTAATATGGGTAAGCAAAATACGCTAGAAAATAATTGTACACCTATTACCCCAGCTAATATTACTACCGAAAATATTTTTTTATAATGTCAACTGCCTGGGGCCTATTACGGCAGGTAAACTTTCTTTTCTGCAACAGGCAATGTTCGATCTCATGAACGCCATGTTGCAGGCAAAATCAATGTTTGAAGCCATTCAAATAGGTACCAATTTTACAATTAAAATTGTTTCTAATTTAAAATTTAGCAATGATTTTAAATAAACCGATCAAAATTTTAAATTGGAATGCTCGCTCATTGAAGGTCAATGAGAATGAGCTTTTTAATTTTTTAACAGTAAATAATGTGCATATTGCAATTATTACTGAAACATTTTTGAAACCTAACATGAAATTAAAATATGATACCAATTACGTGGTTCATAGATATGATAGGATTCAGGGTTCCGATGGTTGCAATTGTTATTCATCGCCGAATCAAACATCGTGCTCTTCCCCATCTTAGATTTACAGAAAGAGATTAAACATAGATTTACTCTTCTGAGAAATCAAAATTTTGAGACTAAAGTTGAAAAATTGAAACCATATTCAAAACCCTTTCGGAAGCTGTCGAAGATTCTTAAGAAACCTTCAAAACCTATTCCAGTTTTAAAAGATGGTGAACGTTTTCTTGTATCCAATGAACAAAAGGCTCAAAGACAGTTTGAGAGTGTTCATAACTCAAATTTGAATTTTGTGAGTCCAATCGAAAATGAAGTCACACGTCAATTTGATTTAATTTCTTCCCAGAATTTTTTACCTGCAGAAATATTTGAAACTTACTTGAATGAGATTAAATCAATTATTAAAAATTTCAAAAATATGAAAGCACCTGGTGAAGATGGAATCTTTAATATGCTATTCAAACATCTCCCTGAGAGCACAACGGAATTTTTAGTGAAAATTTTTAATTGCTGCCTCAAAATTGCATATTTTCCCAAATTATGGAAAAATGCAAAAATTACTCCAATTTTAAAGCCGGATAAGAATCCAGCTGAAGTTTCAAGTTACCGACCAATCAGTTTGCTTTCTTCAATAAGTAAACTGTTTGAGAGAATTATTCTTAACCGAATGATGTCACACATCAATGAAAATTCAATTTTTGCAAGTGAACAGTTTGGATTTCGCCATGAGCATTCCACAACTCATCAATTGCTCAGAGTTACTAATATGATACGCAGAGCCGGATTTATGGGGGGGCCCGGGCCCCGGGCCCCCACATTTTTGGGGCCCCCACAAATTGATAAAAAGATTTTTTCTCTTTAAAAAATGAGATTTAATCAAAAGTTCGATTTGCAGTAAGAAAATTTGATCAGACCATTTCAATCTGACACTTTCTTTCAGTGTTATTTTTTAGCTAGCGCCAATATCACAACTACATCCATAAGAGCTCACCTTGGATCAGGGTTGCCACATTTATTTCTGTATTTTTGCTCGAAAATGTCTGTATTATCTGTTTCACGGGCTAAAAAATCTATATAAAAAATCTGTATCCAGCAAACTAAAAATGTTGCATGAAAATCTTCTTCCTTAAAGAATATATTGAAACAAATCACCATTTTTTGCTTTGGCCTAATTTTTTATTGGTTCCAAACTTATAATTAGGCGAGTTAATCAAATGTAGTAACTGATCACGATATTGCTTATTTATCTTTACGTGATGTTCATGCATGTTTTTGTTAATTTAATTCTAGTAGCTCCTGCTTGGTTAGCAACGTAGCTTATAGCTTTTAAAATTGAGCTCATAAGCTTAGGGGCCATGAGATTTCTGGCTTTAGACTTGCTGCAATTATATATTGAAAATATGCGTTCTACAAAAGCCGAAGAATGTGGAATTATTGAAAAAATTCGCACAAATGATCTCAGTAACGGAAACATGAATTTACCATTGGCATTGTGGCGTCCAACTACTCAGACCAAGTTAAGTCATCTGTTTCATCGAATCTTCCGGTCAAAAAGTTTGTTCTTAGCGAGTAAAACTCGTTATTCATGTCTTGTCGATCAGTTACTGTTACGAATTTTGGAAATCAAATCATTTAAATTTTCCAATTTCACGAATGTTTAGAATTGAATAAAGCTACCGTTTTTACAACAGAATCGATAAAATCGAACAGCTTTGCAATTTGTTTCACAAATTTTAAATAGAAATCCCGTCAAATATTTCGAAACGTTATTTTCCGCCTTCGTCCAAGCCTCATCCCTCTTCTTCTGCAACGATACTAACATAAACAGCATCAGGTTTTTTCACAAAAGTTTGAAAGTCGTTGAATTGAATTTAACCTTCCAAAAAATTGATTTCATTTCGAATAGCAAAAGATTCTGTAAAATCTGTATTTTTGACAACATTTTGTAATACAGATTCTGTATTGCTTTTTTAGTTCAAAAATCTGAATATGTGGCATCCCTGCCTTGTATTCTCTTGGAATGACACAGATTAACACACCATTTGAATCGAACCAGCGCGCATGGGAGATAAAGCAGAGAAAGAAAACCCACAATTTTTTTAATGCATTGCTTTTGCTAACTTGTCCGAATCAGGAACACCAGATGTGCTTTGCAAAATGCAGATTTTCTGAGTTCGTGTGCAGATTTTATTGACCTGCAGATGTGTGTAGTTTTTTCCTAGTTTCTGTAGATTATTGTCAGAGTCGTCTTATATTTGCGCAGTCTTTCTCAAATTTTGCGCAAATTTTTGCCTGTGGCTCGCAATTTTTTCAAATTAGGTTTTTTTTCAGGTGTCAAGAAAAAAAAAATCGAAGATGAAACTAATTAAAAATAGGTTGCGTACGACTGTGGAGAATGAAAGGCAGTCTTAGCATTATTAAGTTTCGAGTACGAGTATACTGAAGGAGTTAAATGTTGATTATTTAATTAATAAGTTTTCTGCAAAACAACACGAAACTTGATAACTTTTCAATAGCAAATAAATATTTTTAACTCGTACGATAAAAAAAAGGTTTTGTTTTATTTCGGGGCCCCCACTATAACTGGGCCCCGGGCCCCCACAATCGTAAATCCGGCCCTGATGATACGAGCTAACAAATCTGAAGGTTATTCTTTCCTTAAGCCAAACAATAATCACGTTGTCAAGAATGGGGTTATTTTAAGTTGGTCTGACAAGGTTAAGTACTTGGGACTAATTTACGATAAAAAACTTATTTTCAAAGAGCACATTGAGAGTATACAAGCCAAGTGCATCAAATATACGAGATGTTTATATCCTCTCATTAACCGGAATTCTAAACTTTGTTTAAAGAACAAAAAATTAACTAATTTACAAACAAATTTTTAGACCAGCAATGCTTTATGCTGTACCGATCTGGTCAAGTTGCTGTTCAACAAGGAAGAAAACGCTCCAAAGGATTCAGAATAAAATTCTGAAAATGATTTTGAAGCGTCCTCCTTGGTTGGGTACACTCGAATTACATAGACTTACTGGTGTTGAACCATTAGAAGCTATGTCAAATAAAATTATCAACAATTTTCGACAAAAATCGTTGCAATCCTCAATTGCTACGCTAAGCTCTCTTTATAGCCAATAAGTTAGCATTTAAGTTAGTTGTAAGTTTACTTTCCTTTCTTGACAAGTAGGTTTAAATCCCTACGAATGATAAGTCCTAATTGCGAAAGCAAACAAATCCTAACAATTAAAATTACAAATTACTAACAGTGTTGAGATCGATGAAGAAAAAATAACAGTGTTGAGAAGTCACCATTTGTGATTGGACACACATACTCATTATTTACTAATATTTATCATAAATACTTAAGCTACTAACAAATCCCCCTATTAAATAAAAAAAAACGTCAACAACGTCAAACAGAAGTGAATAAAAAATAACGTCCTCCGATTGATCGCTTGCTTGCTGTGTGTGTATGATATGGTATGATGTGTGTATGATATGGTATGATGTGTGTAGGTGTGTATGATATGGCATGATGTGTATGTGTCTGTATGATATGGTATGATGTGTGTGTGTGTGTCCATGATATGGTATGATTTGTGTGTGTGCTGTGTATGGTTTTTAACTCGGCGCGTTCTGCTAACTGCTGAATCCGGTTCACGAAATTCACAACCCTTCATTAGTAGACATTATAACTCATTACCCAAGTAAAATTATTGGTTTAATACAGTCAAAAAAGCGCTATAAAACTTTGATAAGACCAGTTGTGTTACTAGGGTAATGAAACACTCAATGCATTTGTTAATAGTGTACGTAGGTCTACGTCATTCATGCGGTCGTGTCTTGGATACAACCTCCTACTTTTTTCGAGATAACACCAGATCTCGACGTTTTATGCATTTTTAAAACATTTGGCATCGAAAAAAAATTTGATTTTCCCAATTTCCTGTACTTCCTTGGTAGTTTCTTGAAGGTCGAAAAATCACAATTTTGAGCGCTTGGAGGTACCCCTAAATTATGTCCGATTGGCTGGAATTTTGCACAGATCATTTTCTTGGACCAAAGAATGAACATGGTCGGTTTTAGAAATTTGACATGACCCTTTTCGCTGCCACCCTAGTGCAAGTATATCACAAATTAGCTTGATGTGATTCGACTGCTAGTTTGAGGTGGGTATTAATTCTGAACAAAACAAATGCCTAGATCCGCGGTTCTCAACCTGGGGTACGCGAAAGCCTTCAGGCAGTACGCGCAAAAAATCAGTAATGACGGACAAAGCAATTTTTTTCTTATCACTTTATTTGTTGTTCAAATTTATTCTCAAAACATGACTGTAACAATCAAACAAACCATAGTTTAATTTGAAATCTGAACTAGACTATCACAACATGATCTACCACTACTCTTTCATACTCTACGAGAACATTCCAAGCCAGGGGGTATTTAGATCCATTTTGCATCTTGGATGATGGTATAGGTCTGTTTGCGATGTCCAAGGTGAGTTCCAAACTTGTGTAAAGATTTGAGTAATTCGTAACCAGATAGCGCTACAAATGACGCCAGCCTCGACTCCAGTGAAAAAAAATATTGTAGCAAATAGTAGATAAAGTATTATTACTTTGCACAATTTCTGATTCGTTGGGTTCCCGTATGTCTCTTATTGGAGACTTTTCCCAGTATCTTTTTAATATTTAACGGTCGTTTTTAGAACGATGAGAAGAGATGTTCTATGCAGGCGTAACCAAGGAGGGTTAGGGGAGGACAACGCCATGTCTCTCACTCTTGATATTAGCTCAGAATGTTAGTGATTTGGTTCAATGGCCTGTCATTTTTCCTTAAATCATTGAAAAATTATCTTGGTTCTAGTCATTCGTTCTAACTCAGCTTAGCTTAGTTCTCAGTGAGAACTTCTCACTGTACATGTCAATGGTTGCTACTACGTGATGGGTCCGAGCCACTCAAGATGCACAATGAATCAACCAATAACGGCGCCGGCCACGTCTGGTTAGAATATCGTCGGTTTCCATAGTTCTAGTCATTCGTTCTAATTAAAAAAATACCGTAAGCTGGGACGAGATTGTGCCACACAAACCCATTGTATGTCAGCCATCTCATGGCGATCACTAGACCAATCTTTATTGAATAAATTTCCTCGAATACTTAACCAAGAAAAACTAGTCTTCTGATCCGGAAGATATGACTGACTAGCTTCAATAATATTGTAAGGCCTAGCCCTCCCTAAGTCAAACCTGAATGGTAAGTTATGACTACGTCTATTGTCAATGTAATAATACAATACATGGTGAGCTAAGAAAAGACGGATAGTTACAAATCTACTAGAAAAAGCAGAAATTTTGATTTTTGTAGCCAACTACAACGCTGCAACGAATTTGTCATTCAAACAAGAATGAAATGGACAATCGAACTGAAATCTGTTTGAATAAATATTATCGGTGAACAAAGCCGCATCAGTCACGCCTCATCACTCATCACCATCGCAACCAGTGTCAAAGTGATTGGAGGAGTGAATCGTGGGCAAACCTGAAGACCTGAAGGTACATATTTACCTGGGTGTTGCTGCCGTCTTCCTCAGAACAAAAACATCACTAACTGGCTTCAACTGATAACGACTGATAACCAGATAACGCGGTTAGCTGCCTCGTTTGACGGAAAATGGAACTACCGAAGCGCGAGTTGGCGATGTGTGAAAGCGGTCTTAGCCTGTCTGTTCCGGAGCGCCTTTGGGCGCATACACACTTAAGTTCACGTACGACAATAATGACGACGGCGCAGCAGATAATGTCAACGCAAGGCACTCCGGCAGTAACATTTGAGTGGTTCTACTGAACTGTTAAGCCAACGATACGAGCTGGCAATTTTGACGACTTTCGTACGAAATTTAATTCGGTCATGTAGAAGGATATGCGTTGTGAAAACCCGTTCGAGCAACCTAATATTAAGTAGCTAAAACTTTATGGTTGTATCCCGCGAAATGGAAGCATTCATCAACGAATCAGTCGAGCCACGAATCTTTGATTTGATAGTGTTAATTCTACCGAAATGGAAGTTACTGCTTTATATATTTATGATGAACGTAAGAATTTTGCTATACTTTTGTTGTCTATCTACGGGTTTAGGATGTGCCATATCGTGGAGTGTGTCACGTCGTGTGTTGCCGCCTACCCTTACGTACTGAGCAGATCAAACACCTAATCTAGTATTATACGGCTATCGATAAGATAAGACTTTTTCACTTGCAACCAGGAAAAACTTGCCTCAAGGTGTCATAAACATATTGGCAAGCAGCGAATTCTTCAAACGCATTTGTTTCCTTAAACTCACCCTCATTGTCATCATAATCACCATAATTTCTATAGTAGTAGTAAGATTTTAAAGCCTTTGAGATATCGTGATAAGTTGCACCACTAAAATCTAAACTAACAGCTTTATTTTTGTTTACATTCAAGTCGTACTAAAATATCGGAAATTCGTTTTCTCATTTCCGTTCGAATCAATTAGAACATTCAAATTTTCTTATAATATACATAAATATATGTAGTCAGAACCCAAAAATATAAAATAACAGATTAACAGTTTCAACAGTCAGTATTAAGGTTATCTTTAGGTTATCAACTTGATGGTTATAAGGGATAAGTTTTTTGGCAAATTCCAGAACTTACTTGCTCCTGAATATCTAGACCCTCCGATTCCTCACTTCCCAAACAAAGACTCTGCCCACGACCATGACGCTGAACATCGCTTCGCCTCTTCTACTAGCATTACCTTGCCCTAAAACCCACTACCTCTACTGTATACTCACCATTCAGGTCATCATCTTCTCCCCAATCTACTTCTTCAGTGTGATCCTGATCGACAGCTGGGGAGAGCAGCAGCTAATCTGTCCGTCGGCCGCACTGTTTGGATTCAACCTGATCCACCGCGCGCTGTTTATGCGCTACAACCTCAGCAACACCCGGTCGATACTGATAGGAGTGGTAATTCTGGGTACAGGAATCTCAGCCAGCGGCACGGTCGCCATGTATAGTGCGGATAGCGGGGGAAGTTTTCTACCTGTGGTATTACTATACAGCTCAGTAGGTGGTGAGTTTGAGTCGAATATCAAGAACAACAGGAAACCTGACAGTGCATTTTTTTCCTTCTCAAGGCTACGGATATCATCTAATATTCTCCAAAATGTGGAAACTACTAGCAAAAATCTTCAACGCAAAGAAGGAAATGTTCGTTATCAAATTTCTCCATTCGTTCGGACAGTCGGTGACGTTACTTTTTCTGCTGGTAACCTTCCATTATCCTTGGACCGATTACATCCTCGGTGCTCTTTTAATCCTCTTCGGCGGTGTGCTGTTAAATATCATTCCGATAACAATCCTGATCGTGAATGAGAAGAATTATCTCAAGCTGGATCAAGATTCGATGGTTCAGCGGACGGAGAAAGGGAACGAGTCGTTCTACAACGATGTATCGAAAAGCTACGTAAGTTCAGACGAGCAGCAAGCGGTTGAACCGGAAGCACTCCAAATACCGATGATGAGCTGGAAAAATCCAGCAAACTATAGTCGGCCGGAGGAGGAGATCCAAATGCCAATCAATCTCGAAGATGACCTTGATGAAGACATGCTAAACCGAGAGGGTAAATATTTCAATTCAGAGGGAGTGGAAATCTTAGAAATCATCATCGAAGAAGACGAAGAAAACATAGCAGCGTATGAAGCAGCTACAGCAAACTCTGTGTTCGCTCGCAAACTCAACGAGAAGGATCAGTGGACATTATTCCATCAGCTGGTGGAATCTATCACAACTTTCTACCGAGGTTTATACCTCAAGCAGCATTTCAACACGAAAATAGTGACGTCCGTTCGGTTCGCATTCACCGAGATGAAATTCTACAGTTGCCTGTTGCTGAAGTCTACAGATCTGTGCATTTTCATTCTCTTCCTGACGCTACTACCGCGGTTTATGTCATACCACTATTACTATCGAGGGAAACCCCGCCAGATGCTGCTGATGTCGTTTGTCATCATTTCTTCCGCTTGGGCAGGCTGCTCGCTGCTGCTACTCTGGTGTGATATTAAATTTCGCAAGCAGCAGGACAAGCTGCTCATCTTCAGTGTTCTGTTTAAAACGTTCGGTTACTTTTGCGTATATTCGACCCGATCCAGCTTCTGGACTGTATCCGGATGTGTGCTGATAGGCGTTGGGCACGCTATCAGTTGTTCTTACCAGGATTTGGTGATTAAGCGCAAGTTTAATGCGCGCCAGTGGTGCCTAACCAAGAGTGCGCTCTGTCTTACCAGTGGTGTCCTGGTAGTGTTGTTGGCCGTTTTGGTCAATGTAGCATACGTTTACTGTAGGATAGACAATGTGGTGCTGTCGGTTCTGTTGGTGTACTGCTTTAGTGGGAGCCTCTGGCTCGTATGCAATTATAAGATTATATTTCGATAGAAGTGAGTGTTAGATAGTTGCATCCGAAAGTCTCAAGAAGGGATAGGTTCCTGACCTCTGCGTTTAGGTTAAATCTGGTCGCTAGAAAAGTCTAAATTTTGCCTGCTAAGCTACGTCTTCAGTGATTTGCTTCTTGCAAACTGTTGTTATCAATACCGATCAAGTACTTCTTATTCGTTTTGGTATAGCAATCACTGAAAAAACTAAAGGTATGAAGGTGCTCCAGAGGGCCGAATGTCGTATATCACTCGACTTAGTTCGACGAGCTGAGCATTTCCTGTATGTATGTATGTATGTGTATGTGCAACTTTCTTTTCTCACTCACTTTTCTCAGAGATGGCTGGACCGATTTTCGTGAAATTAATTGCAAATGAAAGGTGTAGTTACCCCATAGGTTGCTATTGAATTTCATTGTAATCGGATTTTTGGTTTCGAGGTTATGTATCAAAATGTAAAAATCACGAAACATCAATATCTCAGAAACTGCACAACCGATATTAACAAAACTGATGTCAAATGAACGGGCTATCTTCAGAACTCTTAACTTATAAATTTAATAAAGATTAAACATGTAGTTCAAAAGTTATATAAAGAAATGTTTTCCAGAGGCTGTTTAAACTCACACATTAGTCTCGAATGAAAGGCCTAGTTGTCTCATAGGTTGCTTTTGAATTTCATTGTAATCGGTTTGTAACTTTGTCCGTTATTTATAAACATGTCAAATCACGTTATAAAAGCAAAAATAAATATATAAGAAATAACGTTTTGAAAAGAAATATATTCCAAAGACTGCTTAAGCTCACTCAATTTTTTCAGAATGATTGGACCGATTTCCACTAAAATAGTCTCAAATAAAAGATCTAGTTGCGCAATAAAATCTTAATTAATTACACTGTTATAGGACTTTAACATTATCCGTTATGTATCAAATTGTATAAATCACAAAACTTAATAAGGTACCACAGAAACTACACAACCGATCTGAACATAGTTGGATTTAATGGACCAAATAAACTTGTCTTCAAAACCATCATAATGTTTGAGCATGAGGTTTGAACGGTATGGAAAGATAAGTAGCTCGGAGACTGTTTAAAACTATAGCAACGATCAAAATATGTGGCCTCAACATTTTTCAAATTTGATGTTGTACTATAACCAGATTAGGCAGAATTTGGCCATTTTAGGAAGTATTCCGGCAACCAGTGAAGTAGTCAGGGAGACTGCGGGTTCAAGTCCCGTCTGGATGCAGTATGTTTTTCTGTATCATATTTTCAGTTCGTTTATTTCTCGCTTCCCCGGCTGCACACATTGTCTGCCTTTATTGGACTTGAATGTTAACGGGTAAAAGCCGTTGTTAAAGATAGAAATTATTTCGAAAAAAATTAGCCCTACGGAGCACCTTCCATTTTTGTGGAGCACTCGCAGGCATGACTCAGACTCAGCGTCGCCAGAACTATTTCGTTAAAATCCGTAGATGGTTAACGGGTAAAAGCCGTTGTTAAAGATAGAAATTATTTCGAAAAAAATTAGCCCTACGGAGCACCTTCAATTGTTGTGTAGCACTCACAGGCATGACTCAGTCTCAGCGTCGCCAGAACTATTTCGTTAAAATCCGTAGATTCTACGGATTTCTACGGATTTCCCCTCTTTTCTACGGATTTCCCATATAAATGTTTTTCCGGGCTTTGGTCTCGATCACACAGGTCTATAAAAGTTATAAGCGTCAGCTGACTCTCCTGTGTGTGATGAGACATTCCTTTCAGTCGCTTTAACATCGCCTGCACAGCAGTGTGTGTAGTTAGGGGTAAGCAATAGAATAAGTCAGCAGTGGATTTTTCGCGTGACGTATTTGAAACATATTTATTTCATGGTATTTGCATGTGTAAATGTTAATGTATGCTCATATGTGTGTGAATGTTAGGTTTTGAATGTTCGTTATAGTTGTGCTGTTGGCTACCAGAAATTCGTTATTTAAAGTGGAAATTAAATCCAGCAGAAATTTTCAAGGTGTTTTTTTTAAATGGGAGTGTTGTGTAATTCTATTTGAACAAATAATAAGTTCGAATGAGAAAGGCTGGGTCTCACCATTAGGTGGATTAATTTGGGTTTTGGTCAAATACTTCGCTGAAGTTGTCGACCAAATTCAATGAGTGTAATCAGCTGTTGGGAATTTTTCTGAAATAAAATCAAGTATTAGTGATAAGAAAAGCGTTCCAGTGGATAAGAACAAGTGAGTAAAATATGGAAGAAGACATGAGCTGGAAAAATCCAGCAAACTATAGTCGGCCGGAGGAGGAGATCCAAATGCCAATCAATCTCGAAGATGACCTTGATGAAGACATGCTAAACCGAGAGGGTAAATATTTCAATTCAGAGGGAGTGGAAATCTTAGAAATCATCATCAAAGAAGACGAAGAAAACATAGCAGCGTATGAAGCAGCTACAGCAAACTCTGTGTTCGCTCGCAAACTCAACGAGAAGGATCAGTGGACATTATTCCATCAGCTGGTGGAATCTATCACAACTTTCTACCGAGGTTTATACCTCAAGCAGCATTTCAACACGAAAATAGTGACGTCCGTTCGGTTCGCATTTACCGAGATGAAATTCTACAGTTGCCTGTTGCTGAAGTCTACAGATCTGTGCATTTTCATTCTCTTCCTGACGCTACTACCGCGGTTTATGTCATACCACTATTACTATCGAGGAAAACCCCGCCAGATGCTGCTGATGTCGTTTGTCATCATTTCTTCCGCTTGGGCAGGCTGCTCGCTGCTGCTACTCTGGTGTGACATTAAATTTCGCAAGCAGCAGGACAAGCTGCTCATCTTCAGTATTCTGTTTAAAACGTTCGGTTACTTTTGCGTATATTCGACCCGATCCAGCTTCTGGACTGTATCCGGATGTGTGCTGATAGGCGTTGGGCACGCTATCAGTTGTTCTTACCAGGATTTGGTGATTAAGCGCAAGTTTAATGCGCGCCAGTGGTGCCTAACCAAGAGTGCGCTCTGTCTTACCAGTGGTGTCCTGGTAGTGTTGTTGGCCGTTTTGGTCAATGTAGCATACGTTTACTGTATGATAGACAATGTGGTGCTGTCGGTTCTGTTGGTGTACTGCTTTAGTGGGAGCCTCTGGCTCGTATGCAATTATAAGATTATATTTCGATAGAAGTGAGTGTTAGATAGTTGCATCCGAAAGTCTCAAGAAGGGATAGGTTCCTGACCTCTGCGTTTAGGTTAAATCTGGTCGCAAGAAAAGTCTAAATTTTGCCTGCTAAGCTACGTCTTCAGTGATTTGCTTCTTGCAAACTGTTGTTATCAATACCGATCAAGTACTTCTTATTCGTTTTGGTATAGCAATCACTGAAAAAACTAAAGGTATGAAGGTGCTCCAGAGGGCCGAATGTCGTATATCACTCGACTTAGTTCGACGAGCTGAGCATTTCCTGTATGTATGTATGTATGTGTATGTGCAACTTTCTTTTCTCACTCACTTTTCTCAGAGATGGCTGGACCGATTTTCGTGAAATTAATTGCAAATGAAAGGTGTAGTTACCCCATAGGTTGCTATTGAATTTCATTGTAATCGGATTTTTGGTTTCGAGGTTATGTATCAAAATGTAAAAATCACGAAACATCAATATCTCAGAAACTGCACAACCGATATTAACAAAGCTGATGTCAAATGAACGGGCTATCTTCAGAACTCTTAACTTATAAATTTAATAAAGATTAAACATGTAGTTCAAAAGTTATATAAAGAAATGTTTTCCAGAGGCTGTTTAAACTCACACATTAGTCTCGAATGAAAGGCCTAGTTGTCCCATAGGTTGCTTTTGAATTTCATTGTAATCGGTTTGTTACTTTGTCCGTTATTTATAAACATGTCAAATCACGTTATAAAAGCAAAAATAAATATATAAGAAATAACGTTTTGAAAAGAAATATATTCCAAAGACTGCTTAAGCTCACTCAATTTTTTCAGAATGATTGAACCGATTTCCACTAAAATAGTCTCAAATAAAAGATCTAGTTGCGCAATAAAATCTTAATTAATTACACTGTTATAGGACTTTAACATTATCCGTTTTGTATCAAATTGTATAAATCACAAAACTTAATAAGGTACCACAGAAACTACACAACCGATCTGAACATAGTTGGATTTAATGGACCAAATAAACTTGTCTTTAAAACCATCATAATGTTTGAGCATGAGGTTTGAACGGTATGGAAAGATAAGTAGCTCGGAGACTGTTTAAAACTATAGCAACGATCAAAATATGTGGCCTCAACATTTTACAAATTTGATGTTGTACTATAACCAGATTAGGCAGAATTTGGCCATTTTAGGAAGTATTCCGGCAACCAGTGAAGTAGTCAGGGAGACTGCGGGTTCAAGTCCCGTCTGGATGCAGTATGTTTTTCTGTATCATATTTTCAGTTCGTTTATTTCTCGCTTCCCCGGCTGCACACATTGTCTGCCTTTATTGGACTTGAATGTTAACGGGTAAAAGCCGTTGTTAAAGATAGAAATTATTTCGAAAAAAATTAGCCCTACGGAGCACCTTCCATTTTTGTGTAGCACTCGCAGGCATGACTCAGACTCAGCGTCGCCAGAACTATTTCGTTAAAATCCGTAGATGGTTAACGGGTAAAAGCCGTTGTTAAAGATAGAAATTATTTCGAAAAAATTTAGCCCTACGGAGCACCTTCCATTGTTGTGTAGCACTCGCAGGCATGACTCAGACTCAGCGTCGCCAGAACTATTTCGTTAAAATCCGTAGATTCTACGGATTTCTACGGATTTCCCCTCTTTTCTACGGATTTCCCATATAAATGTTTTTCCAGGCTTTGGTCTCGATCACACAGGTCTATAAGAGTTATAAGCGTCAGCTGACTCTCCTGTGTGTGATGAGACATTCCTTTCAGTCGCTTTAACATCGCATGCACAGCAGTGTGTGTAGTTAGGGGTAAGCAATAGAATAAGTCGGCAGTGGATTTTTCGCGTGACGTATTTGAAACATATTTATTTCATGGTATTTGCATGTGTAAATGTTAATGTATGCTCATATGTGTGTGAATGTTAGGTTTTGAATGTTCGTTATAGTTGTGCTGTTGGCTACCAGAAATTCGTTATTTAAAGTGGAAATTAAATCCAGCAGAAATTTTCAAGGTGTTTTTTTTAAATGGGAGTGTTGTGTAATTCTATTTGAACAAATAATAAGTTCGAATGAGAAAGGCTGGGTCTCACCATTAGGTGGATTAATTTGGGTTTTGGTCAAATACTTCGCTGAAGTTGTCGAACAAATTCAATGAGTGTAATCAGCTGTTGGGAATTTTTCTGAAATAAAATCAAGTATTAGTGATAAGAAAAGCGTTCCAGTGGATAAGAACAAGTGAGTAAAAAATGGAAGAATCTTTTTTGTATCCAGAATATTACGTAGAACTGCAGACTCCACTGCTCTTGCCAGGGGCGGTTCAAACAACTTTGAAATGAGATGTCTCGCCAGCTACACCCACGACGGCAGCCTCGTGTCGGGACTCAGCATCCGTAGCCAGTGTAAGGCCATCTGCCGAAAAGTTAAACACTACGAACACGAACTACGAACAATCTAGAACGACCTAGGAGACGGATTAAGGACGATGATTGGTGGCTCAGTGCATAGAACTGTAGATCGCTGTCCGTCTCGGGTGGCGACAGGGTCCTACTGGATTAGCTAGTGCCCCGCCATTTTGACATCGTTGCGCTCCAGAAACTTTGCCGGAAAGGAAAAAAGGTACAGAGGATTACCGGAGCGGTGGTGCCACAAACGAGATGGGAACCGGTATTATAATGCTGATGCAGGATGCAAAACCGTGTGATCAAGTGGCAGCCGATCAGGATGTGTATTAGGGTGGGGAATCGTTATTTGCAAAAAAAAACAGAACCAAGTTTTTTTTGTTCTATTTGGGGCCCCAAACAATCCTAAATTAATCGGAAGTCGATTGGTTTTGTCTGCGCTTGGCGCAATGTATTTCAAATTTATATGGACATTTGTATGGAAAACCCAACTTTTTTGCATTTTCCATTCTAAAGGGCTCAAAGTGGCTCAAACCATAGGTTTCATGACTTGAAATGGTAGGTTTTTTATGCCTAACAACTTGGCCGAAGACACTTAAGAGCTAGGGTGTCCTAAAAAAATACTAGAGCTGTTCAAAGTTGAGTATGTCGAAATTTATGTTGCAAATCATTTTTTCTGCCAACACTGCCAGTGTACCTCTATAACACTGCCAGTGTACCTATATAACCTCTGAAACACGTTGTAGATTCTTTCTATGCCTAGAATATTGACCTAAATTCGTTTGCTTGATCCAGCTGAGTGTACCAACTCGTAATAACAGGTTACTTCTGATGGGAATCCTACTGACGCCGGTACATTGCTAATGTTGGCAGAAAACAAAATTTTCTGCATTTAAATCGACATACTCAACTTTAAACAGCTATAGCTCTTCTCAGGGACATTCTAGCTTTCCAGTGTCCTCTGCAAAGGTGTTAGGCATCTAAAATACTATACTTTAACATAATGTAGTGCATTATTAGAGCATTATTGAGCTCTCTAGAAAGGTAAATGCAAAAAAGTAGGTTTTCCCATATAAATTTTCATACATGTTTGAAATGCAATGCGCCAAGCAGAGACAAAACCAATCGACTTCAGGTAAATTTAGGGTTGTTTGGGGCCCCAAAAAGAACCAAAAAGACTTTGTTCTTGAAAATTGATCACTTTTCCTCACCCTTCCCAAATAACATTTTAAGTTTTAAGATAGATTTATAGCAGTAAATGTGGTAAACATCACAAAACCCCATTTAAAACTAATTGCGCCATTAGTGCCACTTCCAAACTGCATATAGTTCAGGAGGGCCCACTCTATAGAACGATGTGAGAGCCTTAAATAAAAACCCTCATAAGAACTTTTGCACTTCATTTTGTGCTTTTCACAATCTTTGTACAACATCTTTAAAACTATTTTAAAACAAAACTGTTTTTTCTAAAGGCCAGCAAAAGTGTTTTATGAATGAATTCAATAAAACAAAACAAACGCTTTCTCATTAAGAGCTTGACACTTTGGTGGCTACTTGAATAAAGGTGGTAAATGCTTTCCTCCATTCGAAACTTTTGAAATCGTTTTTGTGGTTTGGTGTGCTTAACATTGCCGGCGAATTAAAATTTTTGGTGGTTCTTCGATCTAATAGGGCCTCAAAAGAGATGCGCCTTCAAAATTGTCTAATTGAAGAAGAATTTTTAAAATTGTCAGGAATAAATAATTTTTTGTTCTTCTTTATGTAAGCCATTACGACTCACTGAATTCTGGCAAACAAGTGTAGAAGTCCACCATTCCTTAAATCGAAACTATATTTTACAAGAAAATGTAGAAAAATTGCAATTTTGTTCAGATGAAAAATATTATTTAAACATGGCGACAAAATTGCAGCTGTATTTCTTAACATAGTAGAATAAAGCATGTTACACTTTTCTAATACTGCAACAGAACTGTTTTTTCCTACTGTGGCATCTTGAAATCAATATCCAGATCAAACGGCTTCATACGAAACCAAACAATCTTATCCATTACCTATTGGTTTTACGACTGTTTATATAATGGCAACACGGTTTTAAACGTTTGACAGTTCCGAATCATATCAAAACAAAGTTGGTATCCGTTCGTTGCTTTTCTTTTCTCTGTATTTTATCGTTTGTTTTAACTTGCTATTAGTTTAAAATGCCATTCAAGGTAGTTCAGACAATCGAAAAAGGCGAAACCTGTTTTACTGTTGTGCCCGCGAGATGGGAACAAAACGGTGTTTTGTTGTGGCCGAAAAAGAGTGCCGTGGCAAAACTGTTGCACGACGAGAATTCTGTTCCTGCTACAAACTGGGAACGGATTAATTGTGTCAACAAACGAGTCTTCAATGATCGCGAAGCAGCGGAAGAAGAAATACGAAAAATGGAATCTGCATCGGACACAGAAGCAGACGAAAATTTGGTTTTCATTCCCCCTACTCGAGTAAATAGACCGCGACTTCAGCAAACAAACATCTTAGGAGATGTTAGCGTACTGAAAGATTTCAATCGATCAATTGAACGGCTGGATAACGACAAGTAGGAGCAAGCAATCTACAGAGACAATGATCTGGTAAGAAACTTTTCAATTTTCTATGTAATGTATGTTAAGCTAAGCTAATAATATGATTTTAAGAACCCTTCATTTGAACCTGAGCCGGACACCGTGCTGTTGCTGACTGAAGAAGCAGATGCGGACAATGGAGACTCAATTGTAATCATCCCACAGGAAATCGATGCAGGAAACGATGATCGTGCCAACAATGTTTTGGACACCATCTTATTAAATCTCACTAGCATTCGTAACGAACAAATGAAAATAGTACAGTGCATTGCAACGATGCAAACCAGTATTGAATACCTTGCACAAGCTGTTTTGAATAATAGACCGTCCGCTTACCCTCTCTGCTAAGCGCACTAATGTGTTTTCAAAGCCTATTAACACTGCATCAGAGCTTACCGAACCGGAGGAGAATTTGAAAGACGATGCTATATTTGGTGAAATTGTTTCAAACATGAGCTTCATCTGCGGTTCAAATGGAAAGTCAAATGGTGTTGATTACTGTTACAAACTGATTGATTGTTTCATGACGCGAGAGTTTCTAACAGAATGTTCATGGACCGGAAATAGCCGCGGTGCAGATGAAAATAGATCGCATAGCGCAGAGGGATCGGAATGTACCAGTAAGGTACCCCTGAAATTCTACAAGAACTTCCGTGCTTTGTTTTTGAAATTGATTTTGCTCGCTGACAAAGACTTTACTGAGGTGAACTGTGAAGAATTCTTCAAGAGAGTGATAAAAAACAGTAAGCAAAGATTGGGAGTTAAAAATTTATCCAAGCATAAGAACCGGCCAAAAAACCTTAAATATGTTGTCCAAAAGGATAACACGAAGACAAATGAAATTGCTTGATGCAACAATGTTTAATATGTTATTTTCTCATTATTTTTGTTACAATTCTGCATTCATTTTATGTTTAGTTTATTTTCTTCTGAAATGTGACAAACAATAGCTTAATGTTATTGCAAAGTATGAAGTAGTGGAATAAAAACAGCTTCGCCCTCTTCGTTATAGGGTATCAATACCATTTTACATTTAATATCGTCGGTTGTATATCGCTTAGATGACATTTCCAAACAGTCTGAACTATGAATGTGTAGATAGGTTGAGCGAATAGGTGTTTCAAAAAAACACTCCAGTTCTCTCAAAGCTTTGCCATTTATTTCCAGTGATTCATTTTGAGCAGCAACACATGTGAAACCAACTACTTCGTTAGATTTTGTCAAGAACCATTTGTTAACCTGATCATTACTGAGTGAGAAGTCCTTCCATTCTATTTTTGCATAATATCTTGTGTCGTTTTCTAACGACTCGGCCCTATCCATATTTATTTGTTTTCTCAATGCTGGTTGCGAGTTTCTTATATTAGTGTTTGAACGCATATTTTTCGACAATTGATTGAACTCACTCAACCGTCTCGCAATTTGAGCTAATGGGTTTCGTCCAGTGCGGATCAAATTTTTGATTTGATACAGTTTACTTTCGAAAGGATACCTAAGCATTGAAGGTTTGCAATATACCAAACTTTTTAACTTCATCCTCAAGATGACTAAGGTTATGAATATTGCTGGTAACATAGTCCTGCCCATACAACTTTTTAAAATGCTCGATAAAGTGCATCAAAAGTTCATGGGCCAAGTCCAAGTACTGTTTGTATTCTTCTGAAGAGCAAATAGTTATAGCACAAAAAACACAAGAAAGAGTTCGTAGAATTCAGCTGGTAAAACTGGCTTCAGCAGAAATATAATGGAGGAACGTCCTGTATTCAGAACCCTTCCAATGGGCCAAACAATCTAAACCTCGTATCGATCGGTGTATCTCTACAGTTCTTATTTGCAGCAGCTTTTTGGAAACTTCTGATGTTATTTTAGATGACCATTTTGTTCTGTATGTACCGATATTTCCATCACGCCAGCCAACTAATAACTTTTTCATCACACCAAGATCAAGAAGATGAAGAGAGTCTCCCACTGGGAAGTCTTCTATCATATCGATTGGCAATCTTAGGAGAGGTGTATCTGTCTTGTGATGTGAACCGTATGTCTTGGCTCGAAATCCTGCATCCGTGCGTCCCCTACACCCGCTTCTAGGAAAAAAGTTGCAGTGCGATAGGTACGAGTATTCGCCAACAGTTGTGCACTTCAAACATCCATTTTGGGCATGGAAGTTTGCCACACCTATGTATATAAATTTTTTGAGTTATTTTATTCTATTTAAACTTATATCGGAATAATACCTTTGACAAATGCCCTTGCTGGTGAATCGCATATGAAACAACGAATTTCCACTGTAATTTTTTGATCATTGACAATAATCCCATTTCTGATAACTTCTTCCATTTCCTCGACGAATGGTTCGAGATAAGAAACTATGTCTGTAGGTTTGTGCTTTCCGCAGTATATGCCCACAATCATCGGCTGAATGGAAGGCTTTGTATGTATATTGAATAGTATGGGCCAGAATTCATCTCGTGAGCTCTTGTAGATTGGTAGTCCATCTATATTTATATTTATGGAAATACTAAGCGGTGATTCAATTTCTGAGAAGATTTGTTCAATGCAGGTTTTGAATCCGTTATGCCAATACATGCCACCTCCAATTTGTTGAATTGATGCTTCCTTTGGAGTTTTCAGAAGTGTTCGAGGATCTTTCGGAAGAACATCAGAAAGACGACAGATCAGTATTCTAAGGAGAACCTTCAGTGCGGTTTGCTTTATATTGAAGGTAACAGCCCAAGTTCGAAGATCAGTTAGCAACCGTAGATCTTCAAGGAAGGCATCATCCAAGTCTTCGGAATTATCTTCGAGTTCTTTATCGTTAATTAATAAACCACTAAATGTCTCCTCGTATTCCGAACTTTCGGGTGGAATTTCATTTGTTAACACTTTCATTTGAACCGGATATGATTTTGCTTCCTTGTAATTCGTAGGTTCTCTGTCTGATTGAACTATTATCGCCAACTTGGCCATTTGGCTGCTTCATCGTTGACGGCTTGTTCAATGTGTCAGAGTTGAGAATTTTAAGAAAATTCTGCTTCACTTTCCGCTTGAAATAACCACTACTTTTTATTTTCCTCCACTTATTGTTATTCATTTTGAAACTAAATATGAATGTACTTGAAATATATATTATTGAGCGATTTAACAGAGAAATCTATTTAGTTTAATTTTGAAAGTTATAGTCATGCGGCAACTATATTGCAGATTAGTAGCTATATCATGCTCTTTTTTAAAACCACAATAAAAAAATTGATGGTTCTATAAAAGCTTTTTTTCGTAGCCGTATTAAGAGATATATAGTTATTACAAAACATATGTTTAGAGCAAACAGAATTGAATAAAAGTGAAGTTTTTGCCTTTCTCCTAGAAAGGTATAGCAATCACTGGAAAAACCAAAGGTATAAAAGTGGTCCCAATGACCGAATGTCATATACCACTCGACCCCTTTCGACGAACTGAGCATTTTCTGTATGTATGTATGTATGTATGTATGTGTGTGTGTGTGTGTGTGTGTGTGTGTGTGTGTGTGTGTGTGTGTGTGTGTGTGTATGTATGTGCATCTTTTTTTTCTCACTCACTTTTCTCAGAGATGGCTGGATCGATTTTCATAAAATTAATTGCAAATGAAAGGTCTAGTTGCGCTATAGGTTGCTATTGAATTTCATTGTAATCGGATTTTTAGTTTAGAGGTTATGTATCAAAATGTAAAAATCACGAAACAACAATATCTCAGAAACCACACAACCGATTTTAATAAAATTGGTTTCAAATGATCGGGCTGTCTCCAGAACCCTTAACTTTTGAATTTCGTAATGATTGAACATATGGTTCAAAAGTTATGTAAAGAAAAGTTATCCTGAGGTTGTTTAAACTCGCTCATTTTTCTCAGAGATGGCTGAACCGATTTTCACAAAATTAGTGTCAAAAGAAAGGTCTAGTTGCCCCATAGGTTGCTATTGAATTTCATCGCAATCGGATCGTAACTTTATCCGTTGTTCATGAAAATGTGAAATCACATAATGAAAGTAAACATATTGACTTCCTCCTAACGATCACTGGCTAACTAAAAGGTAGAAAAGTGATCCAAATGGCCGAATGTCATATACTACTCGACTCAGTTAGACGAATCGAGCATTTTCTGCATATAAGCATGTATAGGTGTATATGTTTGTGTGTGGGTGTGTACGTGTGTATGTGCACCTTTTTTCGCACTCACTATTCTCAGAGATGGTCTGACCGAACAGATTTCAATGAAATTCATTGCAAATGGAAGGTCTAGTTGCCCTATAAGACCCTATTGAATTTTATTGTAATCTGATTTCTAGTTTAGAGGTTATGTATCAAAGTGTAAAAATCACGAAACATCAATATCTCAGAAACCACACATCTGATTTGATTAAAATTAGTTTCAAATGAACGGGCTACCTTAAAAACCCTTAACTTTTGAATTTTATGAAGATTGAACATGTGGTTCAGAAGTTATGGAAAGAAACGTGTTCTGGAGACTATTTAATCTCACTCATGTTTCTCAGAGATGGCTGGCCCGATTTTTATAAAATTAGTGTCATATGAAAGGTCTTGTTGCCCCATAAGACCCTAATGATTTTTTTTACAAACGGATAATTACTTTGCCTGTTATGTTTAAAAATGTGAAATCCAGCTATGAAAAGAAACATATTCCAAGACAACTTACTTGGACTCACTCATATTTCTCAGAGATGGTTGACCCGATTTCCACAGAATTAGTATCAAATAAAAGATCTACCTACCTCATAACACCCTATTGAATTTTGCAGTAATCGGACTGTAACTTCGTCTGTAATGTATCGAAATGTGAAAATCACGAAACTTCATTATCTTAGAAACTACACAACCGATTTGAACAATATTGATATCAGATGAACGGGCTAGTTAAGGGTTAACTGATGAATTATGATTGAACACGTGGTTTCAAAGTTTGGCTGCCCCATACGTTACCTTTTCATTTGATTGTAATCAAACTTAAGCAAGCGTTATGTTTTAATTTGTAAGACAACGAAAGTCTATTATCTCAAGTATTACACGACTTATTTGAACATAACTAGTGTCATACAAATGAGTCATCTCTCAAACTTACAAATAACAAACTTCATAACAATTTGATATGCTGTTTAAAAGTTTTAGAAAGAAAAGAAATTCAAAGACTGTTCAACACTTTACCTGCTTCGATCAATATATATGGCCTCAACATGATTTAAATGTGGTATCGTACTATCTGAACGTTCCCGGCATCGCTCGTGATTAAATTGTTCGAAATTAAGAGTCATTGCTTTTATTTCGCTATTTCTTAAGTACTAACATTACGTCAAATTTCATATTTTATACTTTAATTACAACATCAATATTTTAGAACCCAAAGAGTGGATAAACATTTATTGGATTTAAGCATTCATGTAAATCTATTTTTACAAATAATAAGTTTGAATGAGAAAGGCTGAGTCTGACCGCTAGGTGGATTAATTTAGGTTTTTTATTGCTTTGAAAACGATGTGGAAGATGCTATAAACACAGCAGTGACATAAAACCAACAGTATTCTGATAAATACATCATAAAACTTAAATGAATAATCGTTGCTTTCATAAAACAATAATAAAACACAAATAAAGCTGTAAGGCAATGAAAATGTTACTTGGGTAATGTGTATTAGGGTGAGGAAAAAAACGATTTTCCAGAACCAGGTTTTTTTGGTTCCTTTCGGGGTCCCAAACAACCCTAAACTTACCTGAAGTCGATTGGTTTTGTCTCCGCATGGCGCATTGCATTTCAAATTTGTATGAAAATTTATATGGGAAAACCTACTTTTTTGCATGTACCTTTCTAGAGTGCTCAATAATGCTCTAATAATTCAGTACATTATGTAAAAGTATTACTCTCTGTATGCCTGAAGGGCACTGGGTACTGAAATGCCACTGCGACATTCTTGCTGATTGTCTTTTGTGGCGGGCCCCGATTGCTGTGCACAGGTTACGGATTGTTCGTACTCATTGATGGAGTAGAACTGTTTTGTTGTAAACCTGTACCCCAATTAGGTACAACATAGTTGATGAAACTAATGACCTGCTTGGGATTGGAGCTCCATGCTTGGTATGGAGTTAAAAGGTAACTTCCTAAGAAGTTGTACCTAGAGGACGAAAGAGCTTCGCAAGAGCAAAGCAAATGCTCTGAACTCTCTGGTTCAGATTTGCAGAATCGGCAGGTGTCGTTCAACACTACGCCGATTTTCTTTAAATGATAAAAAGCGGGACAGTGTCCGGTGAGGAGTCCCGTGATTATCCGTAGGTCACTACGATTTAGACTAAGTAGCTTTCTGGCGGTTCCAGGGTTCGGATAGATAAACTGTTTGCCTTGTCTACAACCCTGTGCCTGTTGCCATTGGGATACTATTTCTAGCCTTTCCCAAGTTAATAGTTCGCTTTTGATAGCGGAAATGGACGTACCCAGAAACGGCTCGGGACCAATAAACCGCTGAACTGATCCCTGTCTTGCTAGGTAGTCAGCGTGTTCATTACCCTCGACTCCGCAGTGTCCGGGCACCCAAAACAGAAAAACTGAATTCTGTCGGGAAAGTTCCCGTAGAGTTTCAATGCATTCCCAAACAAGTTTGGAAGCGCATTTGACGGACTTAAGTGCTAGTAGTGCTGCTTGACTGTCCGAGAATATACCGATTTTCGCATGTCTGTAGTTGCGTTGCAGACATATTTTTGCGCAGATATATATGGCATATACCTCTGCTTGAAAAACGGTGGGCCATTTTCCCAGGGAAAACGTTTCCCTGATACCGGGTCCGTATATACCAGATCCCGTTAGGGATCCCATTTTCGAGCCGTCCGTATAAAAATTGACGATGTAAAAGTACAGTATTTTAGATGCCAAACAACTTTCCAGAAGACACTGAAGAGCTATAATGTCCCTAAGAAGAGCTATAGCTGTTCAAAGTTGAGTATGTCGATTTGAATGCAGAAAATCTTGTTTTCTGCCAACATCACCAATGTACCGGTGTCAGTAGGATTCCCATCAGAAGTAACCTGTCGTAACGAGTTTATACACTCAGCTGGACCAAGCAAACAAATTAAGGTCAATATTCTAGGCTAAGATATAATCTACAACGTGTTTTTAGAGGTTACTTCTGATGGAAATCTGACTGACGCCGGTACACTGGCAGGGTTGGCAGAAAAAAATATTTGCAACATAAATTTGCGACATACTCAACTTTAAACACCTCTAGTATTTTTTTGGCACACCCTAGCTCTGTAGTGTCTTCGACTAAGTTGTTAGACATCAAATAACCTACCGTTTGAAGTCATGAAACCTATAGTTTAAGCCATTTGGAGCTCTTTAGAATAGAAAATGCAAAAAAGTTAGTTTTTCCATACAAATCTCCATATAAATTTAAAATGCAATGCGCCAATCGGAGACAAAACCAATCGACTTTCAATAAACCCTGGATTGTTTGGGGCCCCAAATAGAACAAAAAATCACAGGAAGTTTGTGTGCAAAGCCACGACCGCAAGGTTGAAGTAGAATATTTTATTTAACCCCTAACCGTATTGCGGCTTGTAACATCAAGCGATTTCGTTTGCTCGCTGCTGCGTGTTGCATCATGTTGCAACTTAGCAGCTGGGAGACGACGAAATTTTGTTCATGCTGATTGATTGAATCGACTTCACATTAGCTCTGCATAGTCGAACTAACTGCTTTTGTGAGGGTGTTCTAATAGGGCAGTTTGTTATTCAAAATCGCTTATGCTGTTCACAGCTTTTGTGCTGCCCTTACAGTGGGGGGTTACCTCAATAAAGTTAAAATTATACAACTGCAACAGAATTTGATTGCATCCCGCACAGAATGTCTGCTTGTGTTGATACCAGAAAATTATTAACCTTCAATTACTTGTTTATTTGTCTTCAAAAAGGCATTTTGCGGTTCAAAATCGGTTGCTGATCGCAGCCTTTGAGCTGCCCTAACAATGGGGGAATTAAGATACACGGACAACATGCACTGTGGAAGCTATTTCACATTCAGTGAATTAGACGGGCGCGACAGATTTAAATTGCTAGGATCCAACACAGAACGCTTGCTTGTGTTGTCAAAAGTTCAATTCAATGCAATCTTCATGCTGCCCCAACACAGGGGGAATAATGGCAGTCTGGCGACACACGCTGAGAAAAACCGCGCTGCTCCTGAGACGTGGTGACCAACCACAGAGCTAGTGCTGCTGCTAAGGAAGGACGATTGCTGTTGTCGCTGTCTAGAACTATTATGAGCGGCTTCGGCTGAAACTGAGGCTCTTATATAGGCCAAATAGCATGTTTTCAATTGCAAGGTATATGATTCTGTCGACCGTGCTTGGGAAGCAATCATATAACTACCAATCAGAGGTCGAATTTTTCGTTTTAACAAGGCTTGACTATTTTCAATAGTACAATAGTGTGAATAATAGAATTACAATTATCTTATTTTGGGATGAATCTTAGAAGATTTTCCAATCTATTGCTGCAAGAACGAAGAAAATCCATCGAATACTAACCGATTTAATAGCATTTGAAATTGGACATATTTTTCACTTTCTTCGGTTTTAGATTTTCATTTCACATCCCTATGTAGCCGAACTTCCTGAAAGAAGTATTCTACTTCAAAAATTTGGTTCTGGCTTTCTGCTTTCAAGTTTAATTTTTCCCATATAACGATTCCCCACCCTAATGGGTATATTGAAATAAAAGGTCGTTTCTTCAACTACTGCATCCTCAACGTGCAATGCCCTCACGAAGGAAGACCCAATGGCGAGAAAGAAGCGTTTCATGCATAGTTGGAGAAACTGTGGATGTGGAAGTGGCCAGAATAGTTCAGGTCCAATGAATTGGTGAGCGGATCCTTGCCTTGCTAGCTTGTCGGCATGTTCATTTCTTTCGATTCCGTAGTGACATGGTACCCAAAGTGGCATAACATTGTTGAGACGGGGAAGTTCCCTAAGTGGTGCAACGCACTCCCAGACTGGCACATGTGGCAGACTATAACGCCAGTAGTGAATCCTGACTGTCTGAAAAGATTCCGAGTTTTACATGTCTATAGCTGCGCTTCACACATATTATAGCACAGATGTATATTGCGAATATCTCTGCTTGGCCACTTACCCAAAGAGACAGCGGTGTCCAGTGGCGTAGCGTGACCGGGTGACACCCGGGGCGGAAAATTGGGTGTCACCCTCATCAGAATATAGCGAAATCATCTTATCAAAAATTGGGAGAGTTAGCATGCTCATTTTCAATTGCACTAAATCTACCAATTTTTGAAAAATTGGTTGAAACTATATTATTAGGAGCAAATTTATATAAATCCGAGGGTTTCACCCTGACCTCCACCTAATTGATAATAAATTTCTCGGATGTCACTTTTTTGAAGGTGACATGTAAGAAAATTTTCCTCATTGGTGTCACCCCCTAGAGGGGCAAAAATAAACAAAAGAAACGTCAGAACTCGGCCAAAGTCGGAGATTCTAGTCTCCAAGCCAGAGTAAGGGGCTTATAAGGCTCGACTTGGGTACGAGTCCGGTCTCTTGATCTTCAACCACCACAAGGAATAGAAGTGCGCGCGTGTGTTTAGTGGACTCGGAAAAGGAGTGAGATAGCCAAAGCACATGAGAGGGATAGGTATAGCAGTTAGAGGTTAGAAGTTAAAGTGAGAAAGTAAAGTTAGAAGAAAAAGTTAAAAGTCATTTCTGATGTAAGTTTGTTGTTAATAGTAAAGTGAAGTAATGATAAATTGTCCAATTGTGATTTTGGTGAAATTAGGCAATAGAGAGAAGAATTACGTAGGCATAGTGTCGAAAGACGGAGAGATTGAAGCCATCGGGAAAAAAGGTATATTCTATTGTTCATTATAAATTAGTATTGAAGGGGGGCGGTCTTGCAAGGACAGCATGTGGGTGTACTAAACTTAATTATGTACTAACGCGCCTGTTAGGTCCACTGTGGGCCTTTTTCCATAGCTCTCAACAAATACCCGGAGGGGTTGGTCTGGCCAGGACAGGTTCAACGTTCAAGTCGCCATTGCAAAACGGCCGTTTTTTTTTGGATTATTGGTAGCCAGACCACAACTACACCACCGGCGGCAAGTTACACCACCCAACAATTTTCGGAAGCAGTTTCCACCAGGTAGGAAGGTGTTGGTTTTGTCCAGTGGCCAGCACGCCTGCGTTGGCGATCGTAAAAGGAAGAATAACATCGGTAGCCAGCAGAGCAATCAAGCCGTGTCATCAGCATCCATCGGCGGCAGTAATCATCATCCTAATCAGTCGGCAACAGCGGCCCAGGTGTATAGAGATACCGGGGTGTTCGAGTCGGCACGGACGAGACGACCAGCAGCAAATATAAGTATAAGCGGAACCGGACACCAACATCGGCAGGAGTAAAGCGCAAGTACCACCCCCCCATTTTGTTTAATTGTTACATGTTAGTCCAGATTAGGGAAAATAAACTTTGTATTAGGATAGGAACTGATGGCTTTTTATATATACCAGAAGTTACTATCCATTGCGTGTGTTTAGCCACAATCTTGATCCGCGGTAACCGAGCTCAGAAGGGAGCTTTCAGTCCTCGCCTTTTGGTCGTCCGAGCGGAGATTGAGACTAGTGCAGTCTTTGAGCCATTTCTCCTATTGCGAAGTTGTTAACCCTAAAGTGGCACACCTTCGCTATAAACATCGTCTGCTTACATCGAACATAACTCCCACGCGGTAGGTACAATTAAGAGTGTATGGGTGAAGCGAACAGACAGCATAAAACGACCCTGTGGTAAATTCTCTGAGCTAGCTATGAGCTACATGTTACTGCCATAAAGTACTGGAATCATCCGAACGATGATTTTATTAGAAATTTGTTTAAAGTGTTATGTCTGTTAGTCTGTGCTTCGAGCATCGTTGTATTTCTTCGCAGCCTAAATGCCTAAACACAATGGATACGTTGCGGCTGCGTTTGCGGCAATTTGACAGTTAGCCCATACATTTTCTGTCAAAAGAACGTCAACGCAACGCAAACGTATCCATTGTGTTTGATCCTTAAGTGCGTCAAACTCTGCTTCCTTCTTAACATGGAGATGTAGAGATAGTGAGGCGTCGTACACAAATTACGTAACGCTAAAAACCTAGATTTCAGACCCCCCCCCCCCATATGCAGGGGCGGATTAACGCGTAGGCGAAGCAGGCGGTCGCCTGCTCGTCAATCATCGAGGGGCGGCAAACAGACGGCTAATGCGTGTGTTTATTTTTTAAGCGACGAAAAAAATTTTTTCTCTCTCTAGCAGGATTTCCATTCACGTGCGACGCGACCATCCACATTTTCATGTACTAACGTTGTACTAACACTCCACATGCCACAGTCTTCTTGCAAAATTTCAGCTCAGTCGGACTTCGAAAAGTGGTGCCTCGAAGCGGTCAAAGTTTCACTTTTTCGGCCGATAAAAAATGCACAGGTAGTTCGTAAAATGTTCGATATTGAAAAAAATGGTCTTAGAAATGCATGAAACGTCGAGATCTGTCATAACCTCTTAAACTAATTATCTTAAACTTTTTTTTGTAAAAATCAATTTTTGTAAAAATCAATCCGTTCCATGCAGCAACCATTCTCTCAATCTTGTTGTTAGCGATGGTGCCAAGTCATGTTTTGATGCAGTAGACTTTTTCAGTGTCGTGCAAGAAATTTTCAACTTCTTTTCTGCTTCAACTCATCGTTCAAAAAACACATTACTTCTCTTACGGTAGAGCCTCTGAGTGGAACGCGTTGGGAAAGTCGAATTGATGCTGTCACTCCCTTGAGGTTTGATATAGGAGAAATTTATTATGCCCTATATGAAGCAATCGAGGATCTGAAGCAAGATGCGTTTGCAAGAAATACTGCAAAAAGCCTAGCAAAAAAATTAAAAAAATCAAATTATGCAGTTTAGTAGCTTGGCATTCAATTTTGTTCAAAATCAATTTAGTGAGTAAGCACCTTCAAAAAATAAATAGCAGTCTTGAAAACACCATAGACTTGATAGGCAGCGTTTAAAACTTTTTGAAAAATATGAGAAACGAAGGTTTGAATAGCGTCATTACTGATGCTAAAGAACGTGCCGACATTTTAGAAGTAAATCCGGAGTTTCAAACAGAAACACGAATTCGGCCGAGAATGATAAAGAAACAGTTTGCATACGAACAGTCAGATGAACCAATTACATCGAAAAAACTCTCTTTCAAAGTAAATTTCTTCTATTCTGTATTGGATGTAGCTGTTGCATCGTTCGATGATCGATTCCAGTTAATGAAAAATCACAGTGACAATTTCAGCTTCTTGTATGATATTCACAGTTTAATGGGTTGTAGTACAGATCAGTTAGAGAAAAGTTGTCTACATTTACAGAAAATCCTCACACACAAGAAAGAGTGTGACATCGATGGACATGAAATGCACCAAGAACTTGTTATTTTATCACCTATGTTGCCAGCTGAGACGACTCCAATGAATGCGTTAAACTACATCACAAAAAATCAACTGATTGATACTTTTTCAAATGTTTTTGTATCTTTGAGAATTTTACTCACTTTACCCATTAGTGTAACAAGTGGTGTTCTTTGAGCTCCTGGAAAAGACATACAATGAAAGTGCAGGAGACACATCCACAGTTCGATAAGCACTACAGCGCGAGAAGTGTTGGGTACAACTGCGGCAGCTGCGTCCAATGAGTGGTTTGACGCTGGGGGCCAGCGAGTGACGGAGGAGAAGAACCGCGCCAGGGGTCACATGTTGGCCACGACTGTGACTCGTCAGAGCGTGGGTAGATATCGAGATGCTAGAGCCGCTGAAAAAAGACTCCATCGCCGGAAGAAACGACAGCATTGGGAGCGTCTTCTTGCGGAGGCGGAAGGTTGCTTCTCCAGGCACGATGCGAGGAGCTTCTACAAGAAGGTCAACGGAATTAGGAATCGAAACGTGTCAGATCCTGTCATGAGCAACGATAGTGAGGGGAACCTGATAACCGATAAAACAGAGGTGGCCAGGCGTTGGAAATAACACTTCAGTGTGCTGTTCAGGGTTGATATTTGTTGACACTCTTGAGTGAAAGTGAAAAAAAGCATCCAAAAACGTTATTTTCTTACAATCCTTTCAGAGTTCTCCCTTCCCGCTTTTTGCATGGAAGTGAACTGTCAAAACACCTCATTATATTTCATGCGATGAAAGCAAGACAAAAAAATCAGTTTATCAGTTAACGAAGATAGTCAAGGCATCGGTCAGTGTCAGTGAAAAAGTGTTTCGGAGAGCTTCATTTTGGTTGAGTGGACTGTTTGTTTTTCTTTTTCGCTTTGAAGTGAAGATCTTTTGGTTGGATTTGTCGTCAAATTTTATTCCGTAACCGTGAACGATGCGCGCGATCTATTTCATCTGAGTATAACAGCATGTTACTAGGACGACAATCTAGTGTATCTGAAAGAGTGCTGCGATCATTGGAAGTGAAAATTGAAAATGATTGGCTGTAATTTTCGAAGAATTTTGCTGGGGAAAATGACTTTTATCAGCACTGGTGCTGTTGAACGGTGAGGGAAACAGTGGAGTCGAAAGGAGCAGGATGACTATTGAGGATGATGGTCAAGCTGTGGATCCACCATCCATGGACGAGGTGAAGAAAGCAGTGAAAAAGCTGAGAAACTGCAAGGCAGCTGGAAAGGCCGGCATTCCCGCCGAACTCTGGGAAGCTGGGAAGGCCGGCATTCCCGCCGAACTCTTCAAAGTCGGGAGCGAACAGCTGTATCGTGCCATCCATCGGATTATGCTGAGAGTGTGGTCTGATGAAGAATTGCCCTCGGACTGGTTGGAGGGTCTCATATGCCCGATCTACAAAAAAGGTCTTCGCCTGGACTGTAGCAATTATCGGGGCATAACTCTTCTCAATACCGTGTACAAAATTCTCTCCCGCATCCTGTTCCACAGACTGAGGCCGTTGCAGGAGACCTTTGTTGCCGAGTACCAATGCGGTTTTCGAGGGGGACGCTCCACGACGGACCAAATGTTTACCTTGCGACAAATCCTCGATAAATTTCGAGAATTCAACTTACAGACGCACCATCTGTTAATAGACTTCAGGGCAGCATACGATTCAGTTAAGAGAAATGAGTTATGGCGGATCATGCTCGAACATGGCTTCCCAACAAAGCTGATTAGGTTCATACGTGCCACCCTTGGAGGTTCTACATCAAGCGTCAGGATAGCCGGTGAGATATCGGACCCTTTCGTGACGTTAGATGATTTGAAGCAGGGTGATGGGCTGTCGAACTTATTGTTCAACATCGCATTGGAAGGTGCTATACGTAGAGCTGGTGTGCAGAGAAGCGGCACCATCATTACGAAATCGCACATGCTTCTAGGCGGTCCCCGTGGTTTTGTGGTTAGCGATGTCGTTCGGCTAGCTCTCCCACACGGTTGTGATATTGGGTTCGATTCCCGATCAGGCCGAGGAACTTTTCGAGCGAAAAATTTTCTCGACTCAGCACTGGGGCACGGTGTGACGTTGTACTTATCCTACAACATGCAAAATGTGCCGAAAAACAATATCGATAACGAATTCTCTCAACTAATCTAGTTGATCGAGACCGCATTAGCCCCAGGCTAGCGTGCGATATTGTTGTTTGTTCTAGGTTTTGCGGATGATATCGACATTGTTGGTATTAATCGTAGAGCAGTGGAAGAGGCCTTCGGACCTCTCAGGCGAGAAGCTGCGAGATCAGGGCTTGTCATAAACTCTGCCTAAACGAAATAGATGGTAGCTGGCAGAGTGCGTGGTAGTCCGTTGGAGGTTGGTGCTGCGGTGGTGCTAGATGGGGAAACATTTGAAGTAGTCGACGAATTTATTTACCTGGGAACATTAGTGACATGTGACAACGAGGTTAGCCGTGGGATAAAGAGGCGGATAGCAGCCGCAAACCGGGCCTTTTACGGATTACGTAACCAGCTATGGTCCCGCAGTCTGCAAATCCGAACTAAACTCGCACTCTATAAGACACTGATTCTTCCGGTGGCTCTCTACGGCCATGAATCATGGACGCTGAAAGAGGCTGATCGGCGAGCTCTTGCTGTTTTTGAGCGTAGGTTTTTTTTTTCAAACCTTGGCGGCAAACTAGAAAATGGTGTTTGGCGCAGACGCATGAACCATGAAGTGTACCAGGCATACAAATCGGCGGGTATAGTCAAGCGGATAAAACACGGCAGGCTTCAGTGGGCTGGGCATGTAGCGAGAATGCCGGATGAGCGTCAAGCGAAGGCTATATTTAGCAGGAATCCCGATAGAGGTCGTCGACTTCGGGGTAGACCCCGCACTCGTTGGATGTGTGCTGTCGACGAGGATGCACGCGAAATAGGTGTTAGGGGCGATTGGAGGATAGCAGCCCAAGACCGAGTGACATGGCGACGTATTCTGGATTCGGCACTGGATTGATAATCGGTCTGTCGCCTTAAAAGTAAAGTAAAGTAAAGTAAGTAAGTAACAAGTGGCGAGAGAAGTTTCTCAAAATTAAAACTTATAAAGACATAACTACGATCGACCATGTCGCAAGAACGTTTGTGTGGCTTGGCGATAATATCGATAGAAAGACAGGTGCTTCAAGAAATTGATATGTCGGAAACGATAAAAAAATTTGCAACATTGAAAGCATGAAAAGGTAATTTTTGAATTGTTAACACAACACATGCTGTCTAATCAAATTTTCGAGTCTATAGAAAATGCGTTTCATATAAAATAAAAACTTGAGGGGGCGGCAAAATCAGTCTGCCTGCAGCTCAAATCAGCCTTCGTCCGCCCCTGCCCATATGTAACGATAAGTAACGTTCGATATTACTTCTTATCTAGAATGATTCCAAGATATTTGGTCTCATTGCTGGAACCCAATGTTACCCCATTCAAAACCGGAGAAGTGATTGAATGTATCCTTCGGTTAGCAAAGGGTATAATATCTGTTTTAGTAAGATTAATGCTCAGCTCTTCTTCTAAACACCTCTGGGAGGTGGTGTTAAGAGCCGTTTGCATGCTACTAGTCAAAGGTGCATCACATTTTTCCCGAATAATAAGGACTACGTCATCAGCATTATCAATGACTTCGTAGTCTAACCACAGAGAACAGACGTTCCTCTTATTTTCAACTTACTAAAAGTTTATTTTCAAAAGATGTGTAAAAACTTGCAACCGTCATTGACCAGTAAGTGGTAATGCTCCCGCCATGTGGCGCTCGTGTCGCTTAAAAACCAAGCACAGATATCGATAAAATATCGATACAGCGATATTTATGCAGTGCAACTGGGGCACCACAAGACAGATACATAGATCATTGATTCGCTCTCAGACTGTTGAGAAGTACAGTTCTATTTCTGAAAAGCCGGGTTAGTTAAAAATTTTATTCCGTCTTGTGCGACAGTTCGTCGCTTGCATCGCTGTGTGATGTCAAAGAAAAAGAGAAGAGCAGGCTCGAGCCCTGCGAAACAAAACTCTGCTGCTGAAGTAGGCAGTAAAAAGAAGAAACCAGGTGGAAGCAGTTGCACTTCGAAAAGTGTGGCTGACTGCGACACGGTGACAAACGCTAGCGACGTTGGAGATTTTGGCGGGCCGACTGATGTTCCGGATTCTGCCAGCCCCAATACGGTGAAAGTGAAGCTTCCCCCGCTGGTAGTGAAAAACGTTCCTCTCAACAAGCTCATTAGCGACTTTGCATCGCTGGGCGTAGCAGCTGAATATAAGTTATGCGGCATCGGTACGAAGGTTATGCTCCACACGAAGGTGGATTTTGAGAAGGCCACGAAGTTTTTGAAAAATTCTAAATCTGAGTTCTTCACCCACGACATTCCTGGGGAAAAGCCTTTCAAGGTGGTCATCAGAGGCTTGCCAGGTTTCGACCCCAAGCTGATCGGTGCCGAAATCAAGGATCGGTACAAATTGGCCCCAATTGCTGTCTATCCGATCAAACGCAGGAATGAAAATGAAAGGAAATACCCGGACTGCCTCTTTCTGGTTCATTTCCCAAAAGGGACAGTTACACTGAGCGCTTTGCGAGCCATCCGCTCTTTGTTCTCCATTATCATCCGTTGGGAGCCCTATCGAGGAGGCCGCCGAGACGTTACGCAGTGTCAGAGGTGCCTCAACTTCGGTCACGGTACCCGGAACTGCAACATTAAACCGCGTTGCAACATTTGCGCCAAGGACCACTCTACATCGGATTGCCCTGTGGACGGTGCCGGTGCGGTACAGTTTAAGTGTGCTAACTGTGGCGGTGATCACCAGAGCTCTGATCGACAGTGCCCGAAAAGGGAGAGCTTCAAACATATCCGCAAGCAGGCGTCGTCAACCAACCAGCCGAGCAGGAAGAAAGACAAACCACCGGTCTTCAGGGCGGAAGATTTTCCTCCTCTGCGTTCATCCCAGCAAGCAGGGCACCCAAGTACGCGTACGCAACTTGACCTTCCACACTTACCATCCGGCGGGTCAGCCGGTCAACGGTCGCCTCCCCCCCCTGGCTACTGGCGTCCACCCACAACAACACCACCGGGCGCTGAGTCCGAGAAGTACTCTGCGGATGAGCTGCTAGAAATTTTTAGCAGCATGACCAATGCCCTTCGTGCGTGTCGCAACAAGCCCGAGCAAATCCATGTGCTCGGTAAATTTATTATCCAATATGGATCCTAAACCCATCTCCATCGTCACCTGGAACGCTTGCTCTATTAGAGCAAAAAACATTGAGCTTGCTGACTTTCTCCGCAAGTACAACATCGACGTGGGTCTACTCACAGAGACCCACCTAAAGTCCGGCGACAGTTTTTGGCTGCCGGATCACAACATCATCCGTCTCGATCGCACCAACTCCAGGGGGGGTGGTATAGCGATCATCGTTAGAAAAGGTATGAAATACAACATCTTGCCGCACATCCACACCGCCATCATCGAAGCCCTTAGTGTGGAGGTCAAATCAGCTACCGGGTTCATCCGGTTCATCGTCGTCTACTGTCCTCGCCAGTGTAGTATCAGCAACGGTACAGCAATGCAGTTCAAGAACGACCTGGCAACCATCACCAGGACCAACTCCCGCTTCGTCGTTGGGGGAGACCTAAATGCTCGGCACGAGGCTTGGCGAAATTATCGGCAGAATCTAAACGGTCGTCAACTCTTCGAACACTCGCAGCATGGGTTTTATACGGTGCAGTTTCCGGATGAGCCGACTTTCATCTCCCCAGCGGGGAACCCTTCAACCCTGGACTTCTTCCTGGCCAACATCGAGCTCTCCAAACCAGTGGCCCTCAACGATCTGAGCTCAGACCACCAACCTGTCGTTGCTGAGGTGGGGATCGGTGTTGCTCCTGTCAGCTGTCTGCGGAAAGATTATCATCATGTCGACTGGGAGCGCTTTGCTCGAATGGTGGACAACAACATCGACGAGGCGCCGCCGCTCGACAGCGTGGAAAACATCGACCAGGCGTTGGAGGGTCTCCAACGAGCCATAAACGTGGCCGACGAGGCGTGTGTGCGACGTGTTCCTGTGAGGGGTAAGTTCCTTGCTATTGATTCCCATACCCGGCTGCTAATTAGATTGCGGAATGTGCGTAGACGCCAGTTCCAGAGGACCAGGGATCTGGACATTAGGCTCGAGGTGACCGATCTGAATAGGCAAATTGCTTCCAGGATGGTCTCACTCCGGAACGAAAATTTCGGACGCTTAGTCCAAAGTTTGGACGACCGCTCCAGGCCATTCTGGAAAGTAGCCAAAGTGCTGAAATCGCACCCCAAACCAGTTCCTCCCCTCAGGGTCGGAGAGAGGCTTCTTGTTGCACCGGTCGAGAGAGCAAATGCGGTAGGCAATCACATTGCCTCATCGCATTTGCTTGGCTCGACCATGGCTAGTCCAATGGAAGACCAGGTCGAGCAGTGCGTCCGCGACCTCGAAAACTTCCCCTGTACCGTTCCTCAAGAACATAAAATCACAGCAGAACAGGTTTGCTCAGCGCTGATGAGTACTAAGAACATGAAGGCTCCTGGGTTTGACGGGGTCTTCAATATGGTCTTAAAAAAGCTCAGCAACAGGGTTCACCTGTTGTTGAGCTCTATCTTCAACAGATGCTTGGAATTGCACTACTATCCAAGCATTTGGAAGATAGCCAAGATCATACCGATCCGCAAACCCGGGAAAGATCCGACGTTAGCATCAAGCTACCGTCCGATCAGCCTACTCTCATCGCTGGGCAAACTGTTTGAAAAACTGATCCTCAACCGCATGATGAAGGTGGCTGAGGAAAACAACATCTTACTCCCGGAACAGTTTGGGTTTAGGAAGGGTCACTCCACCACGCACCAGCTGGTGCGGGTGATGAACAACATCAGAAGGGACAGGGCTGTATCCAAGTCCACAGCCATGGCATTGTTGGACGTCGAAAAGGCGTTTGACAATGTCTGGCATGACGGTCTGGTATACAAGCTCTGTGCCTTCAACTTTCCATCATATTTGACGAAAATCATCTGCAGCTACCTTCGGCAGAGGTCGTTCAGGGTATCGCTGAATGGTTGTTTATCAAATACTTTTTCCATCCCAGCAGGGGTCCCGCAGGGCAGTCTGCTGGGCCCTTTGCTATACAACATTTACACCTCCGACATTCCTTCCCTGGGAGATGGCTGCGTGCTCTTTCTGTTCGCAGATGACACTGCAATTGCCGTCAAGGGAAGAATGCCTCGTGAGATCACCAACAAACTTCAGCGATGCTTAGACGCCTTTGTCGAGTATGCTAACACCTGGAAAATCAAGATCAACGCTTCCAAAACCCAGACAATAATGTTCCTTCATCGACAATCCCCCAAACTGAAGCCCCCTCCATCATGCGTTGTGGTTATGAACGGTACAGGGGTTGAGTGGTCTTCCGAAGTTACCTATCTTGGACTGCTATTCGACGAGAAACTTCTTTTCCGATCGCATGTGGAGAGGACACTGGTTAAGTGCTCAGCTTTGGTTCGGTCACTATACCCGCTAATTTGTCGCAGATCTCGCCTCTCAAGAACAAACAAACTGGCAGTCTACAAACAAATAATTGCCCCCGCGGTCTTTTACGCAGCTCCGGTGTGGGAGTCATGTGCACAAACTCACAGGAACAAAATACAGATTGCGCAAAACCGAATCTTACGGATGATCCTCGATTGTCCCTATGACACCAGGATCACAGATCTCCACCAAGAAGCAGTTACTCCAAAAGTAGATGCCAGAATAACAGAAACCAAAACCAAATTTGTACATAAATGTCAGCATTCAGAATACGCTTTAATAAGCGGTTTGTACATAGTAGGTTAAGTTAGTTCTAAGCTGTAAATAGTAATTTTAAGCTGTAAATAGTAGTTTTAAGTAGTTTTCTTTCAAACAAGCGCCACCAAAGTGGACAATCCAAAATTCAAAATCTCTACAATTAGAAAGCTTAGTAAAACAAAAATCAAAACTCGCACATCAAAGATGAAAACAGTAATGTGAATCACTTATACTTTTAAAAAACATGTATTATACCCTACAAAAGCATAAAAATACAGATAAACTTAAACAACAACGCACCACAAGACAGATTTCGTTAGTGTATTAATGTATTTGGATTCAAATTTTTACAACGATTTTCAAATTTCTTTATATGAACATGAATGTCTGTTCTCTGTGGCCTAACTGCGATAGCTTGGTTAGGAAGACGTCTACCACCAGTGACCATAACAGTGGAGAGATAACTCCACCCTGAGGACACCCTTTCACTGCTACTACTTTGACAGACGTATCTCTCAATGCGGCTGTGATCTTCCTGCTCGAAAGCATTACTTGGATCCAGCTCGTTGTAGTTTGGTCGACTCCTTTATTTTCTAGAGCCGTGTTATCGAAAACTTCCTCAATATCAATAAGAGCACGGACCGCTGTCTCTTCACATGTCAGTGACGTCTCGATTTTCATCACTAGGCAATGCATAGTGGTTATAGTAGATTTACCTTATTGATAAGCATATTGTTGCCCGGCGTTGGTATCAACATCACCTTAACGTTCCGCCAGCTGACCGGGATATGTTCCAGAGTGATGATGGGTTCGAACATTCCTGCAGGAAGATTGGTAGAATAACATCGGGTCCTGGGAACTTCATAGACTCAACAAAGTTTAGTGCCTAGTTGATAGAAAACTCCATAAACAGTTAACGTGTGAGCGCTGCGGAGTCACGTGACGTCATGCGTCTAGGTCCGAGGCTCTGTATAGGGATACCATCCGTCCTGATTTAGCAGGACATGTCCTGATTTTATAAAAATTTGATTATATAAAAACTGCTATAATTAATTTGTCCTGATTTTGTGATTCTATTTGAGCGTCCTGATTTATTTTTTATCAATTTTGTAGCGTATCTCTTACGATTTCGGGATACAATTTCAGCGAAGTGACGAGAGAAATCTTCTAGGTTTTGAAATCGTCAAACATCTAGTAATTGTGAAATGACGAGACAGAGCCGCCTTTTTAACAAAATCCCGATGTCATATATTCCACTGCGACAGTGTGCCTCTCTAACAATCATACTACTCATTCATCTCCCTTTTCAAATCTATAACTATTAGTATACAGGACAATTGCGGGGCTAACGCTGTGATTCTATTAATACTAACAGTCCCCTCCAGGATCAATGGAATATATAAAGGTACGGAGATGGTTTGAGTCCCGGGTTTAAAAGGCTTCTCTTTTGTTAACAGTAATGACTTAGAAGTCAAAAAACAATGCCCAAAAGTCAATCGAACTAGACTAATGTTGTCGGTAGTCATAGCGTGATCTTCATGAAATATATGTTCGGCTATTTTGGATCTGAAATGGTGAGTTGTTCCTTTTTCTGAGTCTTTCTTAGCCTTTACAAGTTCTGAAGTATGTTCCTTAAACCGGATGTCTATTTTTTTTGTTTGGCCAATGTAAACTTTATCACAATGTGGACATGCAACTTTATAAACACCCGCCCTATGTAATTTGTCAATAGTGTCTTTAGTAGACCCCAACTTTGTTTTCATTTGATTATTTCTACTACTGTAGATTTTTTTTTTTCCGTGTTGGGTATTTTCGTCACTGCGACCAATTTTTTGATATTTTGTGACATATTCCCCCTTTTTGATTTTGCTTAGTCAGGATAACGTATCACTATTGGAAGTGGTCGTTATAGTCTGGCCAATAGCATTAGTCCAGTCCGGTATTATACTTCGTATGAAGCGCACAACCGTACTGGGATTTGTTCTCCAGATTTCAGAGGGTTCCAGAAGACCTCTCTCGAAGAACTTATATCTTTTGATAAAAATTGCCGGACATCGGCATAACAGATGTTCCGAGTCTTCTTTTTCCATGCCACATACTCGACATGTATCATCTTGAAGTTTTTTCATAACCTTCAAATGATAACGGCTCGGACAATGCCCTGTTATTAAACCAGTATACGTGCTTAGATCTTTTTTTGAAAGATCCAGTATTTTACGAGTCATAGAAACGTTCGGAGTGATGAACCGTTTCGACTGCCTACCGATGAAGGTGTTTGTCCAGTTGGATTCCACTTTCAGAGTTTCCCATGCTTTTAGTTCCATTCTAAGGGAACAAGCGGATAGACCACAGAAGGGTTCTGGTCCTATGAACTGATGAGACGATCCAAGTCTTGCCAATTCATCGGCTCTTTCGTTCCCATCTATTCCACAGTGACCAGGAACCCAGTATAAGTCTACTTGATTATTACAACCCAGTGTTTGGAGTGATTGAACACACTCCCAAACTAGTTTTGATGTGCATGTCGCAGACTTCAAAGCCTTCAACGCTGCTTGACTGTCGGACATCATGCAAATGTTTGAGTGTCTGTATTTCCTGCGTAGGCATATTTCAGAACATTCTAGTATTGCTTGGACTTCAGCTTGGAAGACAGTTGGCCATTGGCCCATTGGAACTGACAGGTCTATTCCTGGGCCAGTTTCTCCTGCTCCCACTCGATTGTTCATTTTTGAACCATCTGTGTAGAAAATGATTGATCCTGGGCGGAGATCAGGACCACCGCGTTCCCAAACATCACGCTCAGGTTCAAACATTCGAAATCGTCTTTCAAAATTGTATCTTTTCTCCATCCGGTCTTCATTGTTTATCACTAGGGGATTGATACGAATAGTTTTTAGAATACCTAGATGACCCGTTAAATCACCCTCAAAGAGCCTTAATGATCTTTTGATCCGTAAGGCACTCTTTTCGGCTTCTAATTGTATGAGTTGGTGCAGTGGAAGCATAAACAGTAGAGCTTCCAATGCCTTGGTGGGTGTGCTTCTCATTGCACCCGTTATTGAGAGAGTGGCTAGCCGTTGAAGTTTTTCCAACTTATCTTGAGCACCTTTCTCCCTTGTTTTTGTCCACCAGACTAGTGAAGCATAGGTAATTCTGGGTCTCACTATAGCCGAATATATCCAATGGATCATTTTCGGTTTCAGTCCCCATTGTTTACCAAAAGTTTTATTACATATCCATAGAGTATTTGTAGCTTTTTTTTATCGCCTGCTCTAGATGTGTATTCCAGTTAAGTTTTTTGTCAAGAGTTACTCCAAGGTATTTGACGTTATCTGAGAGTTTAAGAAGCTCACCTTTTAGCATAATATCATTAAGCTTAGTCTTTTTTCTACGTGTAAATGGGACGATAGTGGTTTTTGAAGGATTTACATTTAAGCCTTCCCTATCGCACCACGAGGAAATAATGTTTAAGGCAGTTTGCATTCGGTCTGTGATGATATCATCATACTTGCCACGGACAATAATGACAATATCATCAGCAAATCCAACTACTTCAAAGCCTTCTTCCATCAATTTTTTTAGAAGATCATCAACTATTAATGACCACAGCAGAGGAGATATCACCCCTCCTTGTGGGCACCCTTTTATAGCTGTTACACTTATATTAGAGCTACCAAGGCTTGCTGCTATTTCTCTTTTTGATAACATCTCGCTTATCCAATGAATAATGCAATTGTCAAAACCACGTTTCTCCATTGCGAGAGGAGTTTTAGAAAGATATGATGATTTGATGTGCTCACCGATTATTTTTTCCATTGTTTTGAGAACGTACTGTAGATAATATCGATACCAAATTTCCTAAATTTTTACGAAGTTGACGAGTGAAACTGACGTCATATTCAACCACTACTCTTTTCCGATCTTCTGTTAGCGGAGTGAGTGTTGTGTGAGATTTCCTATGTTGGATTCGTTTCTTTTTGTCATAAATGGCTTGTATGGTTCTTCTGTTATATCCATTCTGCTCATTTTGCTCATCTGCATTTCAGATCCAAAATAGCCGAACATATATTTCATGAAGATCACGCTATGACTACCGACAACATTAGTCTAGTTCGATCAGTAACATCCCCTTGGAAATTAGATGTCGCAGAAAGTTTAGAAATTTTCAAACAAAACCCAGCTACCCTCCTTAACAGAGATCAGGGTAATCATTTCTCTTGGCTTTATAAATTTCTACCGAAAACTCCCCGACAAGGCATGGATCACCATGCCGCACATTTCTCTGCCTAACCCAAGTTGTTTACGTTTTCTGAGTTAAAATTTGCCCCAGTCGTTTACCTAATTAGGTATAAAATTCTTGGGGTTTCGCTATTTTCTCCACAGTCCAAATAAGCACTGACGAAGGCACTATGTCAGTGCCGAAATACGTATTTGCAAGTGAAAAGTGAAAAGTGATAGAATTAAATAGTGAAAGTGAATAAAAAATGAAAAGTGTAGTGAAAATTTTTCTATCAAGACGCTCGAACATAAGTGAATAAATTTGAATACAAGAATCGCCAATGCATGGTTTGGTGCGGTTTACACGCTGAAGGCATCACTGGTCCGTACTTCTTCAAATACGATCAAAATGATTTCTGATTTTTTTTGCCGGAAATGGAAGAGCTGGGTCTTGTTGACATGTGGTTTCAGCAAGACGAGGAGCAACGTGGCACCCATCGCGCGAATCAATGGGAATATTGCGGAATGAGTTCGGTGAGCAATTCATCTCACCAAATGGACCTGTGAATTGGCCGCCTAGATCATGCGATTTAACACCGCTAGATTATTTTTTGTGGGGCTACGTTAAGTCTCTCGTCTAAACGGATAAACCAACAATAATTCCAGCCTTGGAAGACAACATTACACGCGTTATTCGTGAGATACCAGCCGAAATGCTCGAAAAAGTGACCCAAAATTGGACTTTTCGTATGGACCATTTGAAACGTAGCCGTGGCCAACATTTGAATGAAATTATCTTTAAAATGTAAATGACATGAACCAACTTATCGGCTCAAATGAAGATTTCATACAGTTTTGTAATTTTTATGCGTTTTTTTGAAGAAAAACCAAATTCTTAAAAAATCACCCTTTATGATCTTTGGACATCGCTTTTTGCAGTCGCGTTGCCTTAGAAAAAGCCCGAATGTCCTCACAGAATCGAGCTGCGTATCTCCTTTGGCTTTGCGTAGCTCAGTGTTGTATTCAGTGAGGGATGCTTTATAGACCAAATTCCGTTGGATGAATTCTGTAATGGAAACTAATTTAATGTTTCTGTTGAACAGAATCGTAGTCCTAGGATTTGACTGTTGGTTGCAAAAAATCAACTTACCATTTAGGTTGGGTCAGCCTATATAGGCTTAGTTTGGGACCTATACACACTTTATTTATCTTGGCAAATTTCCTAACAACGAAATTCGTCATGGTTTACGTTTTTACTACCTGAGAGGTAAAAATGTAACGAAGGCGGCCAAAAAAAATTTGTGAAGTTTATGGGCCCGATACTGTAACGATTCGCACAGCACAGCGTTGGTTTGATCGATTTCGTTCTGGTGTAGTGCTGTAGTGGCTGTACACCCCGTACTGGTAGGCCAATTGTCATAGAAACCGATAAAATCGTGGAAATCATCCAAGCAGACCGGCATGTGAATATTCGCTCGATTGGCCAGGAACTGGGTATAGACCATGAAACTGTTTGGAACCATTTGCAGAAGATTGGATTCCAAAAAAAAAGCTGGGTGTTTGGGTGCCACACGAGTTGACGCAAAAAAAACCACTTAGACCGAATCAACGCCTGCGATGCACTGCTGAAACGGAACGAACTCGACCCATTTTTGAAGCAGATGGTGACTTATGATGAAAAGTGGATCACTTACGACAACGGCTGCTCAACTATGGCCAGACCCTCAATTCGGTTCTCTATTGTGAGCAGCTCGACCGTTTGAAGCAGGCGATTGACCATAAGCGATTCAATAGGAATGGTGTTGTTTCCACCAGGACAACGCTCGGCCTTACACATCTTTGATGACCCGCCAGAAGCTACGGGAGCTCGGATGGGATGTCCTTTCGCACCCACCGTATAGTCCTGACCTGAAACCGAGTGATTGCCATCTCTTGCGGTCCATGCAAAAGGCTCTTGGTGATACTAAGTTGGCCTCAAAGGAGGCTTGCGAAAACTGGCTGTCCGAGTTTTTGCAAATAAGGAGGGGGGGGTGGTTATTAAGGGGGAATAATGAAGTTGCCTTCTAAATTGCAACAAGTTTGCGAACAAAATGGCGCATATTTGACCTAAATCGGATAATTCAAAGTATGTTAAATGAAGCGTCAAATTTCGATCAAAAATATGACATTTCTTTTTCCCCAACCCAATTATTTCGACGAACATTTAGCAAACATATCGATCTACCGTAAACCAGCAAGCATTGACATTTCATTTGCCGATGTTCTTGAAAATGTTGCCGAAAACTTGTAGAATATTTCGCTGAATTTATCAGCTGTTGAGTTCTCGGCAATAAAATCTAAAAGTGTAGGCAACAGAAGCGCGACTTACACGTTTTGGCGGATTGCGACTGGTCAGGCTGCCGTTACTCTTCTTTCAATTTTTAGGCGGAACCTCCTTCACTGTCCTTGAATTGCAATGTGCAGGTGGTAGCGGCGGACATGCTTGTGGCCTACAGCGTCTCCTTAAAAGTTACTCCTGACATCCTCGGTTCTGTCTGTTGCGTGCGGCCTTGTAGGGCTGCTAGTCATGGAGCTTGTTAACTTCATTTGTTCCGGCAAAGTAAGGTTGCCGGGGCTCGGATTTGAAATTTGTTGATTTTTATTAATTGAGTTCGTTTTTGATCTCACGAGTTTGCCAAGAAAGAAAGGTCAGCTGCGTGACACGAGCACCCGAGGCAGTAAGGCTATAGTACTGTGGAGAGTGCTAGGTATTCCATAGGCTGCGTTAGCGGCTGGGAGTTTGTTTAGCCACCCTTCTTCCATTCATCTCTCGGCATGGGTCGCATTCAAGGTTGTTAATCGATAATTTATCATAAACGTCGATAACGATACCGTCTGTTATCGTTATCGACGATGACGCTTACGTCTTCAGACATTATCGTCATTGTCAATGACGATAGCTACTGGACGGTATCGAATTAATAACGTTTGTTTATTACTAACCACTGACCATAAAAAACGGCTATATTCGATGCATGTTATTTAAAAAAATTCATAACTTTTGAACCAGTTGATCGATTTTCGATCTTTTTGGGTCAAATTAAAGGTAATTACGTCTAATTATTAGAAAAAATATCAAAAAATAAATCTGGGTGCTTTTTTATGCATAATGTATAAAATTATTGAAATTTTCGTCTTGTTTTTAAATTGAATTTACTCAAATTCAAAAAATAACATATTTTTAAAAATTCCTCCGTTTATAGAGTCAGGTATGCCCTTCAGAATGAGACCAAAAGATATTGTTTATGTTTGTCCCAAAATGAATGACATACAAATGAAAAACGCATATTTTTTGATGAAAAATATTAATAACTTTGAGTAAAATTGAGATATTTACGATATCAGCATTGCAAATTGTTTCTCTTGAAAAGCTCTAAAAGTCGTTCAAAGACAGTTTTGAGATGAAACTTGAAATAAAAAAAACAGGCCGGTTGTTTGCAAAGCCACGACCGCAAGGTTGAAGTAGAATACTTTTACAAGAAAGATAACCCGGCTGCTTGTGTGTCAGTCATTTTTTCTAGTAAATAAACGTTGACTTATCAGATCAATCGAATTTTGCGCTTCAACGAGGATTGACCATTTTCAATAATATAGTATGTTGCCTGTCATGGTTGGGGCTTGACAATTTTTAAATTTTGAGATGAAATTTTCTCGGATGTCGTGCTCATGACAGAAGGAAAAGATAATTCAGTACGTTCTGAGACACGGAAATAAAGTAAAATTTATAACTTCTACAAATTTAAAAATGTAAATTAACTCAAGAGAAAACATTAACGCTTTAATCATCAGGTTTTTATTTCATCCTGAAAAGGACAATTTGTTGTTCAATTTAGTATCGGATAAGATGCCGATTACATCTGTGCGTTATCACTGACAGTGCGAACAAAGTATTTGTTGTGATGAAGTAAACAATGAAATGCTGATATAGCACTCAAAACTAGACGGCTCACGTGTTGTCAAAATGAGTCAACTTTTCATTGAATGCATTTACTAGTGCCCACTATTGCACAGAGACTGCATTTCACTCAAGTGCCTCACTGCATCAGCCGCTATCGATGCTAAGATCCGCTGCAACTAGTGCGCTATCCATAGCCATGCCACAGTTGTGGCCGCTATACGCTGCCATTGGTATCCACTGTCCCTGCATCAGCTGGCCCAGCTGCTATCGTTGTTGGAATCCGCTGCAACTAGTGCGCTATCCATTGCTACGCCACAGCTGTGGCCGCTTTCCGCCATCGCTGGTATCCACTGTGCTGCTAGTAAACAAATGCTGCTGCTAAGGGAGAACGACTGCTGTTGTCACTGTCTAGAACTATTATGAGCGGCTTCGGCTGAAACAGGCTCTTTTATAGGCCAAATAGCATGTTTAAAATTGCAAGGTATAAGATTCTGACGACCGTGCTTGGGAAGCAATCATATAACGACCAATCAGAAAGTTGAATATTTCGTTTTGACAAGGCTTGACTATTTTCAATAGTACAATAGTGTGAGTAATAAAATTACGATTATCTTCATTTGGGAAAAATCTTAGAAGATTTTCCAATCTATTGCTGCAAGAACGAAGGAAATCCATCGAATACTAACCGATTTATCAGTCTTTGAATTTGGACATATTTTTCAATTTTTTCGGTTTTAGATTTTCATTTCACATCCCTATGTAGCCGAACTTCCTGAGAGAAGTATTCTACTTCAAAAGTTAGAGCGTAAAATATGTTTTTTCAATATAAATCAGTAGTTTTCAAAGACAGAGAAAAACTTATTTTTACAAAGTTACTTAAAATTATTGGAGCTATAACATTGTAGAACAAATTTTTCTTCTATCTACAAAGATAAAAAAGTTAGATACTTGATTGCATCGAAAATGTTGGTCACACTAATTTTTGATAATCTTTCAATGAGCGCTTTATCATATGTAACAACTTTGTAGCAGAAAGTTTTTATCTAAAATGTAGCTCTATAGCAACATTTCTAGATCCAAATTTCCCCCTGAATTCGGTTTCTGGACCATTGTGCATTGTGCACTGCAATACTATCTTTTGCTTCATTAGATATATCATTTAGATGCATTTTAAATGCAAATATGACAATGCTACATACCTTACTATTCGAATTTATGCTTCAAAAAGCACCTCATAAGTTAAAAGAATCAAAACAGACATTTATTTTCCTGATGAGAAGCGAAACATAAACAAATAAGTAAAAGTTTCTTCCTGTTGCCTAATGATTGAACTACACAATATGGTAACCTTAGTAAGGCTGCATGACAGAAAAATAAAACACTACGAATACTCAAGAAGTAAATACGAACTGGAACAATCAACAACGACCTACACGTTGAAATAAGGACGACGACTGGATGATCGGTACATGGAACTATAAATCGTGGGTAGCGACCGGATCCTACTGAATCAGCTAGAACCCCGCCACTTCGAAATCGTTGCGCTCCAGGAACTTTACCGGAAAGTAGAAAAGATACAGAGGATTTGTGGACGCAAGGCCAGAGCTGTGGCACCAAAAACGAGCTGGGCTCCGGTTTTATATTATTTGAATCACTTTAAAACGATTTCTCAAGAGAGCGTCGCAATTGAATACGCGTCACCTTAGAAAGAACCGCCTCTATCGAGGTGCGTTTGCTTTCTTGAGGATATACGGGATAAAAAGTGAACATCTATATAGGACCTGAATGCTTCGGGTTGTAGATGATTTTCGCGAGCGTCAAGACAGGAAAGATACTCAAGGTTCGTTCGTCTTCGTGGTGAGTGAACTTCGCGATCAACATCGTTCGATTCCGTCAAATACCACGGAGACATGATAACACAAACATTCCTTTCCGCCACAGTCGTAGAGATTTAGAAATAAACTTGGTCTCAGTCTGACCGTTTACCTGGCGCCACTCGCATTGATTCGGGGTGTTTGAAACTTAAGATATTGATCGCTCGCCTCCGTGATAAGTTAATGTCGCGCGCAACATCGTTCGATTTTGTCACTTACCACGGTGACCAAACCCTACCGTTCCGTCGCAGTCGTGGAGATGCAGAGGTAGACTCGGTCTCCGACAAAAACGACTGTTACACTTCTTTCCTTACAACATCCTTCCTCACTCTTACGATCGTAAGTACGTGGCCGGCGCCGTTATAGATTTATTCAAAGCGGTAACTACTGGATTGTTGTACAATAAAGATGGCAAACTAATCCCAAATTGCCATATACGTGCTTCCTTGTGCAACTTCACTAGCTCAGATCGATCACGGAGGAGCAACTACGAAATGTGCGGTCGTCAAGCTCAAGCTCCAAACTCTCAAGAGACCGTCGTAATAGAGTAATGTCGTAATAGAACGAATAATTTTTATGTATGTAAAACAGAAGGGACCATTGAGAATGTCGCAATAGAGAGATTTGTCATAACAAAAAAATCGTTATAAAGAGATTCAACTGTAGTGTGATAGCGACAGCTTGTATGTTGAAAATAAAAGGCCGTTTCAACGTCACAACATCCTCAACGTGCACTGGTCACGACGAGAGACAGTTGGCCTCCAACATACAGTAGCGCGCGCTAGCCTGTGGGGCTAATAGCGATCTCGATCAACTAGATTAGTTGAGAAAATTTGTTATCGATATTGTTTTTGGCACATTTTGCATGTGTTAGATAAGTACAACGATACACCGTGGCCCAGTGCTGAATCGAGAAAATTTCCAGTTCGAAAAGATCCTCGACCTGGTCGGGAATCGAACCCGACATCACAACCGTGTGGGAGAGCTGTCCGATCGAGGAGCCACCTTGGAGTAATACTCGATTTTTTCCAACTTTAAACAATCTATAGACTATAGTGTCATACGTGGTTCTTAGTTGGAAGTCTTTCGGTTTGACAAATACTTCCAGGATGTGCTTGAATGATCTATATTGCGTTTAGTACAGCCAACGCTCGATTTTTCAGCCGTTGTATGGGCGCCATGTTACCAAAATGAAATCAAAAGTTCGTCTGTTTTGCGCTATGTCATTTGCCGTGGCATGACCGATATAACCTTCCCAGTCATACAGGGCCCTGCGGGCAACCCATCTTGGCTCACTCAACATCACAAGAGATGTCGATAATGCTTGCTTTATCAGCAACTTGCTAACTTCTAATATTGATTGCTACGAGCTTGTCATTGAACACCCACAGACGTCACATTTCTAAATACAGGCAGATCCAGAATGAGTTAAAGAATGCACGAATCGAGGCGGGTGATTTCCACAAGATCAGATCAGCTTCTGGATTTCGCTGATAACATCATAGCACGTAGCTTTCCGACGGCGGAGGAAACCTACGCCCGACTGAAAGCCGAAGCCTGATGAATCGGACCGCGGATAAGCGAGATACATGCAAGCGAGATTCTTGATGAACAACATCAACCTAGCAGGCGACCTAGAAGTGGTCGACGAGCTCGTGTATTTGGTGACACAGGTGACCACCGACCACAAAGAGATTCAGAAACGCATCCAGGCTGAAATTGGGCATACTTTTCACTTCGGAAGACACTTGGATCGAATCGAGTATGACGATGCAAAAACTTGACGCTGTACAAAACGTACCGGAAGCCATATACGGAATCCAGACAACAATGCTTCTCGAAGAGGATCTGAACGCTCCTGGAGTTTTCGAGCGGAAGGTGATGCTGAGTACAAATGAACGATGTAGAATGGTGGAGGCGTATGAACCATGAGCTGTACGCGCTGCTTAAAAAGAACTCAATTGCACATTTGAGCCGTTGCGGAACAGAGTGGTCTATGTGCCATCGAGCAAACTGTTCAGGAAAAGCAATTTTCGAAAAATCTCTGAATAAAATTCTGTTCAACGAATTCCTTCAAACAAAATATTCTAATATAAAGGTTATGAAGTGGTTTAACATTGGGATACATAAAATTAACAGTTTCTTTGCGAAATCGGTGATTTTATCTCACCAATGTACATAAACTACTCTGACTTCATATATATATTCACTGGAATCCTCGAATTGTTTCGGAACAGAGTGGTCTATGTACACAAACCTGGTAAATGACAATGAAAATGACGGTAACTCGTATAAAATGGCTAGTGTCACATGTTATATGCAGTGGTGGGCACCATTCCGCTAATTCGATAATTAGCGACGCTAAAATTCAGTTAGCGGTTTCGCTAATTTTTGAGCTAGTTAGCGAAACTGTTAGCGTCGCTAAAATTTTGGCCTTCGAAACGCTAATCACTAATTCGCTAAATTTTGTAGAGAAGCGACAATAGAAATATTTAGAAAAACTGTGGATTGCTGATGGCGTACGTAAATTGATTCGAAAGATGAACATACTTTACTGCGAAAGTTACTTTTGTCAGTTTTTTTACCCTAGAATGGAGTTCCAGTTGTCGTACAAGCCACAGGAGCATTTTGAAGAACAAGCACAAGGTCTAGATTAAATTTTCGGCACACCAAGAACTTTGGTAAATTGAAATGCGCTTGAAATTATGACAACTTTGGTTCTACTTTTTCGATTCAGATAATAATTGAATTTTTATGAAAACATTCCTAAGAGTATCTATTTTCAATGCAAGCTAAATAACTTTTGTTATTCTTGTTTTTACGAAATCAAATATGAATACCGTTTCGTGAACCTCTTATTGTAAATTTTTAGCTTTAAAAAGTAATTGTTTTCGTTTGTTTAACCAAAAAAGATCAAAGTGGTCCAAATCTTACAAAACACGAGCAATAAATTAGAGATGAGCGGGTTTCGGGTTTTCAAACCCGAAACCCGAGCCCCGCATCGTACCCGTCGGGTTCGGGTTTGTAAATTTTTGAAAGTGTCGGGTTCGGGTTTAAAAATTTTTGAATGTGTTTAGGTCTGAAAACCCGAAACCCGACTATATCAAATAATCATTTTTGTAAGATGATGATGTCTAATTTCATGCAACTGCAAAAACACTAGCATTTCAATACCATTCAAGGCCCAACGCTTCAGGGCAGCCTCAAATTGGTACAAAAAATCTACCCCTCAAAAAAAAATCTCGGGTTCGGGTTTCACAAAAATAAAATTTTCGGGTTCGGGTTTGATCGACAAAAAAAGTTTCGGGTTCGGGTTTCAACCGAAAAAAAAAAAATTCGGGTACGGGTTTTAAAAATGCCAAACCCGACCATCTCTACAATAAATATAGCGATATGAATATTTACATATTAAAAAGTTAGCGATTAGCGAAAGTTCCGCTAATGTGGGATTAGCGTCTAGCGATTATCGAGGTAAATTTTCCGGTTAGCGGCTTAGCGATTAGCGTCGCTAAATTTTCGTTTAGCAACCACTGGTTATATGATCAGAGCCGGATTTAAGGGGGGGCCCAGGGGGCCCGGGCCCCGGGCCCCCACATTTTTGGGGCCCCCACAGAACGAGAAAAAGTTCTTTTCTCTATCAAAAATGAGATTCAATCAAAAGTTCAATTTACAGTAAGAAAATTTTAACAGACCATTTCAATCTGAAACTTTCCTTCAGTGTTATTTTTTCGCGAGCGCCAATATCACAACCACATCCATAAGATTTCACCTTCGATTCTCTTGGAATGACACACATTAACACACCATTTGAATCGAACCAGCGCGCATGGGAAATCAAGCAGGAAAGAAGATAATCCACAAGTTTTTTTAATACATTGCTGTTGATTCCGAAAATAAGTTTACCTATCCGAATCAGGGATACTAGATTTGCGTTGCAAAATGCAGATTTTCAGAGTCCGTGCGCAGATAAGGGTAAGACCGCCCTGCGGGGTAAGACCGCCCACTGTAGTTTTACTACCAAGTTATAAAATAATTGAAAAATTTCTTTAACGTGTCTATCACAGTATAATTACATAACATTTTGCACGTTTTTCTGTTTTGATAGTGCGCGAACGGTCGCAGAAATAATCAAAAACAACCTTTCAGCTGGCAACCAGTCAATGCGCTATTGTTTTGCGGCAACTTAAGGACTTAAGGACTTAAGGTTTTTCAGTCTAAAAATCTATTGTTTTGTTCGTGAATATACGTTTAATCGCTTGCCTGAATCTATCTTCTTTCGGGAATATCGAAGGCCGTGAGTAATCTTGTAATTTTGACTACTTTTTCGGTCAAATATGAATTCGTTCAACTGGGGGTAAAGTCGCCCACTATACAAGGGGTACAACCGCCACGTATCCAACTGCTTGTTGTTTTACTTCAAGACCCAAATGCCTCGACACTACAAAGGGAATATTTACAGGATCAGTAAAGCAACTTCAAGCCACATAAGACATCGATGTTAATCGACCATTTTCGATTTGGTTGAAGCTTTTCTAGTAATATATTTTAACAAGACTTATTTTTGAAAAAAGTTAACCTGTGTGAAAATGGTGTTAATGAACCAAAATAATTTTAGAGCCATGACGGTTTGTTTGATTGGTATGACGTCTCCGGCAGAATTGAAAATAGTAGTTTTTTACTTCCGAAAAAAATACACACTCTAAAAAAATTTAAAGAAAAGATATAAAAATAGAATTAAAAATATATTTTTTTTCAAATTTATTTGAAAAAATATGTTTTTGCCCGTAAAATCTACAAAAGGTAAGCTAAAATTTTATGGTTGTTGGATCATGGAGTAATAGAAATATTAATATCTAAATTTTTGTGAAGAATTTTTTTTTTGGACGGTTTGTTTGGTGTATAGAGTCGTTGATAATTTTGTTCTTCAAAAAAAAAAAACATAGAAAATTGAAAATATAAATAAACGAAAGAATAATTATTAGTATTTTTCTATACATAATAAGTCTTCAAAAGAATCATACAGACAGGTTTAATGAGTTTTAGTTTTTAGCTTAAAGATAGGTATATTATGAATTCAATATCTTGAAAACCCCCAATTCTGAAAAATCTATTTATTTTGAAAACCAAAAAAGTTACCTAAACATTGATCTGAACTTGAATAGTCAGAAAACAAAATAAGTTGAAACTTCGAATTTTTTTTTTCAGATTTTTCACAGTGTATATTTTATTTAAAAAGAAAAAAAAATTACGTCCACAACTTTGTCAGAGACACTATACCGATAAAATCAACCGTTTCGGCCCTAAAAATATTGTTTATCCTCAAAAAATGGTGGGCGATCTTACCCCGCTGGTGGGCGGGCTTACCCCGCATGAAAAAGGTCTGCACATTTTCAATGAATTTTTAAAAATTGAAAAAAAAACTGGAAAATAAACAAAACTATATCAGTTCTTATTTTTTAAATGCGGGTATTGAATAGAAGAACCTCTTAGCGAAGAAAAAATGAAATTGCAGCCGCAACTTTTTTTTCTATAAACAGGATTGCTTAGGGGGCCGTCTTACCCCGCTTACCCCTAGTTTTTTTCCTAGGTTCTGTAGATTATTGCCAGCGTAGCCTTATATTTGCGCAGTCTTTCTCAAATTGTGTGCAAATTTTTGCTTGCGGATCGCATTTTTTTCGAATTGCGGTAGGTTTTTATTTTTCAGATATCAAGAAAAAAATTCCGGATTTCGAGCAGTTGCATACATTTATTTATTTGAGCCTAATGATCTCGAACGCAACTGGAGAAAGGTCTTTATCGAAGATGAAACTGATTGAAAATAGGTTGCGTACGACTATGAAGAGTGAAAGGCTGTCAAACTTAGCATTGTTAAGTTGAGAGTACAATATTCTGAAGGAGCTGAATGTTGATTATTCAATCAATAAGTTCTCTGCAAAAAAAAAACTCGTAAGAAAAAATTCTAGCAAATTTTTGGTAACTTTTCAATGAGAAATAAGTGTTTTGAACTCGTACGATAAAAAAACGGGTTTGTTTTATTCTGGGGCCCCCACTGTAAACTGGGCCCCGGGCCCCCACAATCGTAAATCCGGCTCTGTATATGATACATATAGCATGTCACATGTAAGATGTCACGTGTAACATTACATGTAACACAACATGTTACATATTACATAATATTTTACATGTCACATTTTTCGTGTTACATTACGTGTAACATGTTACATTTTATGTGTGTCATGTACAGAACAAGTGACTTGTTACTTATCACATGTAATATGCTACATGTTACGTGTTACATGTTAGTATTAGAAAGGCCATTCTGTTTCGGACGAAATTTCAACACGATAGAAATCAGCCTTAAAGGTCGATTATTCGAAATTTTTTTAATCTCCCAACATCAGCTTCTTGAGTAGATGCGGTTCATGCAAACAACTCATTTTCGAAACAAATGGTCTTTAGACCACTCTGTTCCGCAACGGCTCAGATGAAAGTCAATAGGCTGTAGTGGGACGGGTACGTCTCGAGGTTGCCGAACAACCCTGTGCCAAAAACCGAATCGCCGCCTCAAGTTCGCTGATTGATTTGGTTTGACAATGCGTAATGTTAACCGAATCAAATCAATTCATTTGATCGCTTCCGATTAGTATCCCGTTGTGGTGCATCGTGCTGTGTCAAGAAGTTGTCGACATGTTGCTCGATGTTGGGCGTCTCATCACCCGCAAGTCTCCCTTGATTTCGTTCAGTAAATTTGAGGCGGCGATTCAGTATTTGGCACAACAGAAATAGTAGCGAAAAATAAGCAAAAACTAAAACTCGACTGTAAAACACGCGTTTTTATTTTCCGAACAAAGTGCAGTGACAAAAAAATTAGGCTAACATAACCAGTTAAGTACCTAAAATATATTTAGTGTCATCCATGTGTGTATATGAAGGCTGAAATATTACAATTGAAAGAGCCTTAAAACTATAATCCAGAAGCTTCTATAAAGGGAGGAGGGCGTCAACGCCTTTTACCACTAGCGAGATCTATGATCCACACATCATACAGTCATCCTTGTTCTCCAGCGAACATACCATCTCAGCCATCCGACGGCTACGGTCGGCTAACGAACTGTTCATCTGTGGAGAATTGTTGGCCGAGGAGGTTGCAGCCTCGCCATTCGTTTTCCTAGGAGTGCTACTAGTTCCGTTCATTTTCGCTGTGAAAGAAGTGTTGGCAGCTCCCGCAACACTACTATTGATGCGTACCGAATCCGCGAGTTTGGTTTTATCTACGGTAAACTGAATGGCACTAGCCGCTGGCTTGGTGCGCAAATAGTACATTCCTGTTTTCAGTCCCATTTTCCATCCGTAAAAGTGGATCGAAGTTAGCTTTCCGTAGTTTGGTTCAGCCACGTGAATGTTGAACGATTGTGACTGATCAATGAAGGCACCGCGGTCGGCAGCCATTTTGATGCTGGTTTTTACCGAAATTTCCCACACGGTCTTGTAGAGCTCACGAATGTGCTTTGGAATTTCTTCGATGTTTTGAATTGAACCGTTGCTAGCGATTATTTTGTTCTTCATGTCTTCGTCCCACAAGTCCAGCTCGGTAAGGTCCTTCAGAAGATGGTGGTTGACGATCTGCAGAAAAAAATCAACTTAAACATTAATCAATTGACTACTTTTTGTAAACCTACCTGGAACTCTCCAGACAGCACTCTCCGGTTGTAGATGTTTGAAGTGTACGGTTCAAACGACTCATTATTACCGAGAATTTGTGCCGTCGAAGCCGTGGGCATAGGAGCTAGAAGCAGTGAATTTCGCACACCATGTTGAGCGATTTTCTCCTTCAAGGCAGCCCAATCCCACAGACTTGTGGGCTCTTTGTTCCACATGTCGTACTGTAAAATTCCTTTGCTGACTGGACATCCGGCGTACGTTTCGTATGTGCCTTTCTTTTCGGCCAATTCGCAGCTAGCCTCTAAAGCGCCGTAATAGATGGTCTCGAATATTTGCTGGTTCAGTAACTGTGCCTCCTCGCTGTCATAGGGATAACGCATTAAAATGCACGCATCGGCCAATCCTTGCACACCGATTCCGATTGGTCGATGGCGCATGTTGGATCGTTGGGCCTCCGGGACCGGATAATAGTTGATGTCGATAATTTTGTTTAGATTTTTGGTAACAGTTTTGGACACTTCTTTCAGTTTCTGGAAGTCGTAGGACTTGTCCGGTTTGACAAACATGTTCAACGCAATCGAGGCAAGGTTGCACACCGCAATCTCATCTTTGGAGGAGAATTCCACAATTTCCGTGCATAGATTGGAGCATTTGATAGTACCAATATTTTGCTGGTTACTTTTGCGGTTGCAAGAATCCTTGTAGAGCATGTAAGGCACACCCGTTTCAACCTGCGACTCGATGATGGCAAACCACAAATCTTGTGCCTTTACTTTACGAATGAAACGACCTTCCTGTTCGTATTTCGTGTACAATTTCTCGAACTCTTCTCCCCAGGTTTCCGCTAGTCCAGGACATTCATGGGGACACATAAGACTCCATTCCTCATTCGCTTCCACCCGCTTCATGAACAAATCCGGAATCCACAACGCGTAGAACATGTCTCTCGCTCGCACATCTTCTGCGCCAGTATTCTTTTTCAGATCAAGAAACTCGAACACATCCCCGTGCCATGGTTCCAAATAGATGGCAAACGCACCCGGTCGCTTGTTGCCACCCTGATCGACATATTTTGCCGTATTATTATAGACTCTGAGCATCGGAATCAGTCCGTTGGAAATTCCGTTGGTTCCTGCGATGTAAGTACCCTTCGCTCTAATGCAGTGCACGTTTAGCCCAATTCCACCAGCCGACTTAGAGATCAGTGCACATTGCTTCAACGTGTCGTAAATTCCTTCGATGCTGTCGTCGCTCATCGTCAGCAGAAAACAGGATGACAACTGTGGACGGCGCGTAGCCGCTGCGAACATAGTCGGTGAAGCGTGTGTAAAGTAGCGTTCCGACAGCAGGTTGTACGTCTCGATAGCAGCGTCGATGTCTTCGCCGTGGATTCCAATAGCAACCCTCATCAGCATGTGCTGTGGTCTTTCAACAATTTTACCCTTAATCTTGAGCAGATAGGACCGCTCCAGCGTTTTGAAACCGAAATAGTTGTAGCCAAAGTCCCGATCGTAGATTATTGCCGAATTCAACCGATCGGCGTTGTCCGTTATAACCTTGTAGTGGAAGTCCGAGATCATAGGAGTTTTCTCCTTCAGATATTCGTTTTCCATGGTGTACAAATCGTGCATTACATCTAGCAGAGAAGTGAAACGAAGAAATTAGTTACTACGCTTCATTATACAACTTTACTTGTTTTACGCAATCTTGTTATTTATTAATAAATACCAGCTAAATACTAAATAAATACCAGCTAAATACTAAAGCAACCGAGAATAACAAACATCCATGCATTTGATTTGTAAATCGATGCTACCTCATTTACAAGAATAAACCAGTAATGTTGATCGGATAATTAGACCGTACACATGAGCAAAGTAACCGCCAATAGAACAGCTGTTTACTGCGAACGAATTAGATAACGGACAGCCTAAACATGAATATTCCTGACTTTCTTACATTATAAGCAGAATCCATCTCTTGTCGTTTTCGTTCTGCATCGATATCCACACTCATTTTGCAACAAAAGCAAGCTAAATTTTCAAAGGTCATATATAGCAATTGATCAACAACTTACCGGAGAAATGCTTCTTCGTTTCCTTGTGCAAATTGGACACTGCCAGACGGGCGGCCAGGATGGCATAGTCCGCGTGTTCCGTTGTTAAAGTCGCGGCTGTTTCCGCAGCCAAATTGTCCAGCTCCTGGGTGGTCACTCCGGAGTACAATCCGTTGATAACTTTCAGTGTGATGGCCACCTAGGGTGCATAGTGGACAAAATGATGAAACGTTGAACACTGATACAGAGGCTAAAGACTAAAGGCTAAACTACATACCGGATCGACGAAGTCCATGTTCAGTCCATAGCAAAGCTTTTGAATTCGTGAAGTGATTTTATCCAGGTGGACCTCTTCCTTGCGACCGTCTGTTCAAAATCGGAATACTACATAAAAGATATTCATCTAAGAAAACTTCCAAGACTTACCTCGCTTGTAGACATACATCTTGTTCGATTTGTGGACCATTTTTGTCCTACAAAATTTAAAGCACACAAACGGTAAACCCTATCTATAAACACAGTCTCAAAGTTTCGACAAGCTTCTCTACTATATAGTTTATTTTTTAAGAAAAATTGCACACTCTGTGATGAATTCGGAAACAAAAGGTCTGTCGCCTTGCAGAAACTTGCGAGAAATGGCAAGATTTGGCAAGTTTTCCCGCAATTTTATATGTCGAAGCGTCGTGCAGATGACAGTTGGAACAGCTGAAAATGAAACTACCTAAGGTCGTGTCAGCGACAATTCACATGTTACGTTCAACCTTTGACTGTTCTTTTCGTTCTTTTGTATTTTTAAAATGCAGATTATGTTTTCTAGTTTCACAAAAATAATGTTGGTTTAAAATTGCTCTGTTGTTGACGTAATTAGTTCTCGTTTATTATTAATACTAAGCGTAAACTATACTTTTTCAATGTTTGGGAATTATTTCCAGTGTAGGTTTGTTTCATTTTCCTCAATAATATGAAATGACATTTCTCTATACTTTTGTTGTGATCCCTATTTCTTAAAATATTTATTAATATTTATTGTACATAGTTTATAACCATTTTACTATGATATTAATTTAATTTGCAAGAAATAATGATATATACTATTATTATTGAAAATGGAAATGTAAGTAATTCCTAATACCACACGTAAACAGTGTTCTTCATACGCAATAATTCCAGCATTAATCCAAACGCGGCCGTTCTCACCAACTTCGAGGTTATGAGTGCACTAAAAAACATGAAAAGCAGCAAAAAGAAACACGGTTTGCGAAATTTAGCAACTATCACGTACGAAACGGTCCAGTATCTGGAAGACACGCCCTGTCGAGAGCAAAGTTCCGAGTCGATAGTAGCTTTTCTCCGAGCAATGAAGCAATTTAATCTAACCAAAAACGAATGTCTGATGATGATCAACGATCCGCCCAGTTCTGCGCTACACATACAGATCATGATCGAAGACTCGGACGAGCGGCTAACTGACGAACAGGTCAATCTGATTATCGAACTCGGCGCAAAACTTCGCACGAGTAGCACCGAGGGGGTGGGTCATCAAGTGGAAGAAAACGAATGAGGTGCGTCTTGATTGAGGACGTGGATGACGACTTGATATTTCCTGTATACAAATAAGTTAAATTGTAAAATAAAAACAAACTAGCCTACGATGCATATGGATATCTCAGCTAGTCGACGACTTAACCTATCGCTTCTGATCTCCCAGATCTTCGATGAAGTCTTCATCTATTTCGGGCCACTTTTCCGGAATCACGTCGAACAAATCATCCTTAACATCCCCCTGAATGACAATCTCGTCGTCACCGGTTACTGACGAACCGCAGGCGAATTTTGTGCCGAAAAACTTCGCAGCCACCTTCAAATCGATGTCGAATGTGCCCATCCCGGTAACAACGGTAACCGACTTCTTCTTACCGCGAGCCGACCGGGACACGCAAATCTTCTTCACGACATCGTCCTTAACCTTCTTAGTTTTCATCATACCCTTTCCGCCTCGCTTTTGCCGTTTCTTGTCCTCCTCGCCGGCATCTTCAGCTGCACCAGCAGCAGATCCACCTGCAGCTCCGCCAGCTGATCTCCCGCTGCCACTTTCGCTTCCACCCAATTTAATACGTTCAAACTCATCCGGGAGATTTTTGGCTAGCCACTGCTTGCATTTCTCGTAGTCTGGATAGTACTCGCAGTATTCCAGGGGCATCGAGCAATTGCCGCAATACTTCACAGCTAGCGGGTATTGAACACCATCTTTGGTACCGATCTGTAGCTTAGCTGGAATTTCGCTGACCATTCTAAACTTTATCTCAATCTACGTTTTTTGTTACAAAATGGATTCAATTGTTTTTCTTGTTAAATTAGTGAAACGCTTTCTTCTTCTTCTTCTTGTTTCTACTTTAAGCCAACTCCTGTCAGCTTCAAAATTAGGGCTAGTAACTTAGACTATATGCCCTGTTATTCCTTTTAACGTCACTATGGACTCTTTTAAGTTTATAGTTCCATTTTAATTTCTTTTAGGAATAATATAACTTCTTTGTATAGGCAAATATTGTTAGTTTTAAATAAATCTGTTAGTTTGTTAAACTTTCCATCGAAGCTAAATTTTGAACGGATTGATTTGTATTGCGGACATATCAGTATGATGTGCTCCGCAGTTTCAATTTGAGCACAGACATTACAATTGGGATCATCAATAATTTTCATTTTCGCTAGCCATTTTTTCGAGTAATCATGTCCTGCCATAGTACGATTCAGAAGTTTCACTTCCTTTCCTTTAAGATCTTTTCCCTTAAACCAAGGTTGTTTTTTGAATGTCGATTGTGTATCGTAGTATGTTCTTCCTTTTTCTTGTGAATACGCTTCATACCATTGTGAAGCTTTCCTCTCTAATTCTTTCTTTATATACATTTGCACGTCTTTAACCAGTAGATGGTTATTTATTGTTGCTTGAGAAGTTTGTCCACATTTTGCGAGGTGGCCGGCGATTTCGTTTCCAGTTATCTGGACGTGACTGGGAATCCACTGAATTATAATATTTCTTTTCCAACATAGTTCAAGTATTTCCGTCAATATTTTTTCTCCGGTTCTCGTTTCTTGTGCGTTTTCTAGCATCGTACATGCTGATTTCGAGTCTGTGTATATTACGTATCCTTCTAAACTATGCGTGTCACTAGGGGTCTTCACATCGAGCTCGTAAACAAATACCCAGCCGTAAAAATACTCACCTCCATTGACGAGTAGTGGAAGATACACAGTTTACGGCTGGGTATTCGTATACGAGCTCGATGTGAAGACCCCTACTATGTTTGAGTGCCAAGTGTATAGCGACTAACTCTGCGGATGTTATACTAGTTTTCCGTAGTAATCTTGCTGAAAGCTTACAATTACTGTTTTCTATGTAAACTCCAACACTGCAAGTTGAGCCAACTTTCGAGGCATCCGTGAATATTCTACCTTTGTTATGGTATTTGCCGTTCATTGCCCAAAGTGCCGCTTGTTTCATTTTCATTGGGATTATCTGCTTTTTTGCGGTGTCCAGGAGATCCAAACATTTATTGATGTCTGCCCTGATGATTCCGTTGAGCGTGACGAGTGGGTAAAGATAATATCACCCCTTTTCTATCAGATCGTCCGCCGCCCCATGTGAAATGGTGCGCGTTGAAATCGCCACCAATCAGTACTTTTCTGTATCCCTTAACAGCTGCGAAAATTTTTCTAGTATCTTCCTCGTAATCAGTTACCGTGATACTCGGGCTCATATAAATTGCTGCAATCACCAATTTCAAGTGTATAATTTCTATCGCCACTACTTGTGTAAGACGTGATACATTTGGCAATGATATGATTTTTTTTTTTTTTTCACATAACATTTATTTGACACGGCACAAATACAATTTAATGTTTAACGGCGCCAATTATATCTGATGACTTAAAAACTAAAGCAAATTTTTTATCCTCGCTGCCGACTACGAGCTGAAATTAAGTCTAACTTAAAACTAGCATGGGATTTCCAATCAGTGTTTTGTTGTTCAATGGTCGTCTGATAATCGTCGAATGGCATGTATGGATTCGTTCTGCTGAGCCACGATGTCGTGAGTTGGGACAGAGGCTCGTAGTCCTTGGGTCCTGGTTCTGTTGTGCGGGGTCTGGTTGCTGGTTTTGTGCTTAAGGTTCAAACGTGTTCTTGTCGTTTTGTTGGGTGTAGACGGAGGGGAACGGGACTAGACTGGGGCGTGGATGGATTTCAGGAAAACGTATATAAGGGACATGTAGGATAGGTCACGGCTCGCCAAGACATCACGAACAGGAACAGCCGGCTGTCTACCCTCGGCCTGCAGGGAAGCTATTAATTTAGACCTGGCGTCACGGTGTACAGGGCATGACCAAACCACATGCTCTATGTCGTGATAACCTTCACCACAGGCACAGATACCACTTTCCCCGAGCCCAACACGACGGAGGAGCGCGTCAAATCTATAGTGATTGGACATAAGCCGGGACATCACGCAAATGAAATCCCGACCTACATCCAACCCCTTGAACCACGGGTTCGTCGATACTTTGGGGATTATGGAATGTAACCACCTTCCCAATTCCCCTCTGGTCCAAGCATTTTGCCAACTGATGATCGTATTCTGACGTACAAGTGCGAAAAATTCATTAAAGGCAATTGGTCTTTCATAAATATCACCGTTTGTTGCGCCCACCTTAGCCAAAGAGTCCGCTTTCTCATTACCCGGTATCGAGCAGTGAGAAGGGACCCACGCTAAGGTAATCTGAGTAGATTTTTCGGATAAAGCACTCAGATGTTCCCGTATTTTCCCCAGGAAATACGGAGAGTGCTTAACATCTTTCATCGATCGGAGAGCCTCAATGGAACTGAGACTGTCCGTAAAGATGAAATAATGGTCCGTGGGCATTTTTTCGATAATCCCTAGGGTGTACTGAATTGCAGCTAATTCTGCGACGTAAACAGAAGCAGGATTATCGAGCTTATGGGAGACGGTTAAATTGTTATTGAAGATACCGAAGCCAGTGGACCCATCAAGAAGTGATCCGTCAGTGTAGTACATATTGTCGCAGTTGATGTTTCGATATTTATTGGAAAAAATTTTAGGGATCTGCTGCACGCGTAAATGATCCGGGATTCCACGAGTTTCTTCTATCATGGATGTATCGAAAAACACAGTAGAATCAGAAGTATTTGATAAGTCGACACGATTTGGAATATTCGAAGAAGGGTTAATATTTTGGGACATGTGATTGAAATACAATGTCATAAAACGGGTTTGAGAATTAAGTTCGATTAACCTTTCAAAATTTTCAATCACGGGACGGTTCAAGACCTCACATTTGATTAGAATACGAGAAGACAGGCTCCAGAAGCGGTTTTTCAATGGTAGTACTCCAGCTAAAACCTCCAAACTCATCGTATGGGTCGACTGCATGCAACCTAAGGCGATACGCAAACAACGATATTGTATTCGCTCCAGTTTGATCAAATGTGTGTTTGCTGCGGAGCGGAAGCAGAAACACCCGTACTCAATAACAGACAGTATCGTTGTTTGGTAAAGCCTTATAAGGTCTCCTGGATGGGCTCCCCACCATTGTCCGGTTATTGTACGAAGAAAATTCACTCTTTGTTGACATTTTTTCATCAGATACCTCACGTGACAACCCCAGGTGCCTTTAGAGTCGAACCAGACACCAAGATATTTGTGTACCAAAACCTGAGAAATCGTTTTACCCATTCATTGTGTTTGAAGCTGAGCAGGTTCATGCTTCCTAGAAAAAACTACTATCTCAGTCTTCTCCGGAGAGAATTCGATACCTAGCTGTAAAGCCCAAGCAGACAAATTGTCCAAGGTATCTTGCAATGGTCCTTGCAAATCGGCAGCTTTGGCTCCTGTAACAGAGATTACACTGTCGTCTGCAAGTTGTCTTATCGTGCATGAATTTGCCAGACATTCGTCGATGTCATTTACATAAAAGTTGTAAAGAAGGGGGCTTAAACATGAGCCCTGGGGAAGACCCATGTAGCTAATGCGAAAAGTTGCCAAATCGCCATGCGTAAAATGCATGTGCTTTTCGGACAACAAGTTGTGCAAAAAATTGTTCAAAATTGGAGAAAATCCTTGTCGGTGAAGTTTACCCGAAAGAATGTCAATAGAAACGGAATCAAAAGCCCCCTTAATGTCCAAGAACGCAGACGCCATTTGTTCTTTACGAGCATACGCCAGCTGAATATCTGTTGAAAGCAACGCAAGACAATCATTCGTCCCTTTGGCACGGCGGAAGCCAAATTGAGTTTCTGATAGTAGACCATTTGATTCGACCCAGTGGTCTAAACGATGGAGTATCATTTTTTCCATCAATTTCCGGATACAGGATAGCATTGCAATCGGCCTATAAGAGTTGTGATTAGAAGCTGGTTTCCCTGGTTTTTGGATGGCGATCACCTTCACTTGCCTCCAATCCTGCGGTACAATGTTTTGCTCCAGGAACTTATTGAACAAGTTCAACAAGCGCCTCTTGGCATTGCCGGGTAGATTCTTCAACAAGTTGAATTTGATTCTATCTAATCCAGGCGCGTTATTGTTACAGGACAGGAGGGCAACTGAAAGTTCTGCCATCGTAAAAGGTGATTCTATCGCGTCGTGGCCCGGAGACGCATCGCGAACAATATTTTGCTCAGGAACAGAGTCCGGACATACTTTCCTGGCAAAATCAAATATCCACCTACTTGAAGACTCCTCGCTTTCGTTGACCGTTACGCGATTCCGCATTCTTCGGGCTGTGTTCCAAAGAGTGCTCATCGATGTCTCCCTCGACGTCTCGTTCACGAACCGACGCCAATATCCACGTTTCTTTGCTTTAGCCAAGCTTTTAAGCTTGGTATCAAGCTCCGAATACCGTAAATAGTCGCCAGGTATACCTCCCGTCTGGTAGGCCTTAAACGCGTCGGATCTTTGCGTGTAGACATCGGAGCACTCTTGGTCCCACCACGGAGTGGGAGGCCGTTCTTTGATCGTTACGCCGGGATATTTCTTCGTTTGGGCTTGCAACGCGGCGTCGAGAATCAAGCCCGCGAGGAGGTTGTATTCTTCAAGTGGTGAATGATGTTGAATCGACTCGACCGCTTTTGAAATCATTTCCTCGTATAACTTCCAATCGACATTTCGTGTGAGGTCATACGGAATGTCAATTGGTCGCATGCGAGTTGACCCGTTAGTAATTGAAATAAGAATAGGCAGATGGTCGCTACCGTGAGGATCGAGGATTACCTTCCATGTGCAATCCAACCGTAGCGACGTCGAACATAAGGATAGATCCAAAGCGCTTGGGCGCGCTGGAGGTTTCGGGATACGTGTCATTTCACCGTTGTTTAAAATAGTCATGTCGAAGTCATCGCAAAGGTTATAGATTAAAGAGGAGCGGTTATCATTGTATGGGGAACCCCAAGCCACGCCATGAGAGTTGAAGTCTCCCAAAATCAAACGTGGCGAGGGAAGAAGTTCTATTAAATCAAAGAGCAGCCGTTGCCCAACCTGTGCTCTGGGGGGAATATATATTGAGGCAATACAAAGCTCTTTACCTTGTATTGTCATTTGACATGCGACAACTTCGATGCCTGAAATCGAGGGGAGGTTAATACGATAGAAAGAATAGCACTTTTTAATCCCTAAAAGTACTCCTCCATATGGGGTGTCTCGATCAAGGCGAATAATATTAAAATCATGGAAGTTGAGATCAATATTTGAAGTAAGCCAAGTTTCACAAAGGGAAAATGCATCGCATTTGTTTTTATTTATCAAAACTTTAAACGAATCAATTTTTGGTAAAATACTTCTACAATTCCACTGTAAGACAGAGATAGAATCCTTCATATACGCAGTTGAATTAGGCATCGAAGGATACAATCGCTGCAAGGAGAGGCCATTGGGCAGTCAACTGCTTCAAAAATGATCTAACTGTTGGGAGGAATGCTGTAAGAAAAATTTTAATTGGATCGGGTACATTGAAAGTTTCAAAAATCCAGTCCACAATGTCAGAAAATTTCACTAATCCAGAGTTTGTTTCATCAACTGGGAGTGTAAAAGGAGCAACTGGGGTTTTAGATGTTCCTGGCAGTGCTGGGAACTCCTTCTGGGACTTTAAATTTGCCAGCCCAGGAGGAGTTTTCTTCGGTTTTTCCGCAGCACTGTTTGGTTTGTTTGTAACCTTCATTTCACTTTGAGAAATCTTAGGACCTTTTCTGGGAAGTTTAGGAGAGGAAACACTTTTCCTCTTTCTAGACTCCCCAGGATTGGCGTAAGATGCTCCCGCTGGTGAATCGTCAGAATCGGTTTCCTCAGAGGGCAACAGATCGAAGGGGTTCGAAGTAACGGGAGAAGTGGTAACGGTCTTCTTCAGCATGTCAGCGTAGGAACGCTTTGAACGCTCTTTGAGAGACCGTTTTATTTTATCCCTGCGCTGCATGTACACCGCACATGTCGAGAGCTCATGCAGATTTTCTCCGCAGTGAATACACTTTTCAGCGTTAACACTGCAAGAATCTTCCGCATGAGACTCCCCACACTTGCCACAACGTGCCTTATTGCAGCAGTAGGCGGCTGTATGGCCTAACTGCTTGCAATTCAGGCAGTTCATGACGCGGGGCACGTAGAGCCTCACAGGGAGACGAACCCGGTGGATCGAGACGTGGCTTGGTAGTGCAGACCCGGCGAACGTAACTCGAAACGAGTCTGACGGAGTGTATACTGTTTTGCCACCGATGATCGATGCTGACCGCAATTGCTTGCAGTCGAGCACCTTTACTTCGGGACACGTTTTGTTCTTAAAGCACCCTTTGGCACTTTGCAGTATACACTCGACGGACAGACTCGAATCGGTTATGACACCGTCGATCTCCACGTCTCGTGCGGGTATGTAAACGCGATACTCGCGTGTGAAGAGCTCAGAGCAAGCTATATCGTTGGCCTCTTTCAGGTTACCGACCACGACACGGAGCTTGTTAGGCCGGACCTTGGAAATTTCGGTCACGCCCTTGTACTCCTTCGTCAGGTCTTTAGAAATCTGCAAGAGGTTCAACTTTTTCGATTTCGGTCCTGCCTTTGGCCGAAAATAAACAGTATAGCTGCCCTGGGCTCCGTCTGGGTAAAGCCTGGGGCGAGGGGGGACTGAAGAATGAACAGGGGAGGGGGTAACAGAAGGGTCAGGGTCAGAGGGGTTCGGGGATGGTGGCGCGGGAGGCGAGGGATCTACATCCATCGCGCTATGTTTAGCGCACTAGCGCTGACAAGAACACGTACCTTTTTATTTCTCCCTTCCAGTAAGGTTGGTTGTCCGATCGTTCGAAGTAGCAGCCGTTACAGCCAGCAGCACCAATACAGCAGCACCAAACAGCCACCAGCAGCGAGCCAGGTGTGAGATCACTCCACACAGCGATACGACTCGCTGACACTGATGGCTTCTTCTTTTTCCTCGTTTGTGTCTCGTCCACTGCTGTAGCACAATCCAGCCAGCAGCCAAATCGGCTTACGCACCAGCTGGCAGTCACGATGCGAAACAGTTGCACAAAGGAACGACCTTGAACCCGGATTTATTTCACTCGACCAGGCAAACAATGCCAACACTTGTTCACACGTCTTTTGTTTTATACTCTATCGGACCGATCACCAAACACGTCCAGTACTGATGCGTGTTCGGCACAGAATGACAATGATATGATGTTATAATTCATATTATTCTTAAGCATGATTCCTACGCCTCCATAATTGTCGTCCCTCGAATATGGGATAAAGTGGTAATTTGCAATTTTGTATGTGTTAGAATTTTCTAACCATTGTTGAGTCAAGGTTTCCGATAGTAGAGCTGTGTCAAATTGATTTCCTGTTAAAATTTTGTGTAACTCGCTTTTATTTTTAGATAAACTTTGTATATTTGCTTGAAAAATTCTTAATTTTTTACAATCCATTGCAAAGTTATGGTGATTCGAAGCTTTGATTTGTATTTAACACTACCGAATTTGCAAGATTAAAAATTTGTTTTCTTGTGCATGTATTAAATATATCTTTAATATCATCTCTCGATCCGAGCATATTAATAAAATCTGTATAAAATGACATCATAGATTCCTTTTGTGTCCTATTCGCAATTTCTTGAGCTTGTTTTAGTTTTGCCTCCCATTGCTCTTTCTCCGTTACACGATGTGGATTATTTAGTTCGGTTTTTGTTGTGTTAGGTACTGTTTCGTTTTGTAATAATTCATTTCTTCGCAGCGAAGTTGTTTCTGCTAAGTTTGTCAGAGGTAATTCTGTGCGAATTCTTTTTACGCCTGGGTTAGGTGGTTTGTTTGTGTATGTGCCAATTTTAGTTGCTGGTTTGATTGGATTACGGTCTTCATTTGATCTCCTCCATTGCTCTCTTAACGGGTTTTTCCATGTGAAATTACCTTCAGTAATTGTAGCGAAGCACTCTGCCACGCTGGGATACTCTTGTGCGTTACGTAGCGGTTCGTAAACGTTTTGACTGATTATAGGAAAATGTTCCTTTGCTTCCACATAGGTTAAATTCTTTTTAGCCATCAGGAATTTGATATTCTGTTGCCGTTTTCTTTCAGGGCAGTTTTCGTCTGTTGATCTATGTTCTTTGCTTCTGCAATGTATGCATTTCATTTCATTCTGACAATTCTGATATTCTGCCATGGTTTCGTGTCGTAATGTACATTTGTCACATCTTTTTCCCCCTCTACAGTTTTCTGTTCTGTGACCGTATCTTAAGCATTTAAGACAACTTTCGAAGTGCATGGTGATACTCGACTCGCACAGCAAAAAATTCTGATTCTAGATGGTAATTCATTTGCTCTAAACGTTATTATCAGACGATTTAACGGTATCCTTTCTCCGTCCACCATTTTGTCATTCTTGTTATATCTACAACCGGCACTTCGCACTCCACATCTGCTTTGATTTCATCTACGTCGATATTTACTGGAACTCCTGATATAACACCGGTGACGCAAACCAAATGTTTAGGTACATAAGCTTTAAAAATTCCTTCCTCGCTATTGATCATTTCCACTAATGAATTGGCTTTTTGGTAGCTTCGCATAAAAACCATGATTTTGTGTTGTCCAACGTACTTCATGTCCGTGATGTAATTTTTATAGTCTCCCATACCTCTCAGCATGGACCCAAGTGAGAATTTATTTATTTTCGCCATTGCATTTCTGTTGCATAATTCAAAATAAATCCGATATGGGGCGCTATCTACATTGCTGTAAGTGAAGCACGTGTTTCTAACTGTATTATCATTTTTCACTTGAGATGTCGTTCCTCTCTCTGTTTCAAGTGGATCCGGAGGATCCGTATCCGCTTGCATTTTGCACGTGCTCTAGGTTTACACTTTTCAATACGGCGTCCTTTCGCTCAAATTCATGTTTTATTTATTTTTTATCACTTTTCTCACTTCTTTTTTCTTCTCAGGTAATCACTATTACAGTGTCTTGGTTTTCAGACGAATATTAAATTGCTTTTTCAAAAAAGGTGTTGAATTCCGCTTACAACCGATTCATTCACGCTCCGATTTTCACTTAACACGTTGTCGTGACAATGGTCGAAATACGAATGTGTTATTTTGCTAACCGATATTATTATCAAAACATTAAACTTTGGTGAAACGCTTTGAACTACACGGTGGATTATCGTGGAACACTTCAACTTTTTTACTATTTTAATATTTTCTTTTGTGTCACATACAAACAACAGACGATGTCGAAGAGGGGTCATTCACATAGAGTGTATTACACACTCAATTTTAGCTGAATTTCTTTTTTCCACACGTTCATTTTTTATTACTCTGCTGAACTGAGTAAGATATCACTGAATTTCGTTAAAAGTGAAGGTACCATAATCTGAGTACTTTTACCAGCCAAATGGCATCGCGCCATGTTTCAAGGGCGAACATCTCAACAAGAGACTGTGTTATAAAGAGATACGCAAAGAGAAAAGCAGTAAATATGGCAACCCTTTGCTAATATTTTATTTTAAACAATTCTGGCAACCACATTTATTTTCGCATGACTTTTCATACGCACTAGAAAGTGTAATAAAATTTCGAAACTTTGTAAGGATATTTTACTGAGTTTCAGTGCTTGTTCATACAATTATAATAATTTCCAATGCATCACTCATAACATGAGCATGACGAACACATTTTTCGTTGGAACCATAATTGTACGTGATTCACAGAATTTAAACTGATCGCAACACACATTCTGTACGAAAAGTAACACGCATGAGTTTGTTTACTTTGCACACTTGGAGCCTCGATTTGACGGTTCACTTGGAGTTTTCGACCTCACTCTTTGCGTATCTGTTCATAACACCGTCTGTAATCTCAACGTATGTGTAAACAAGATAGCATATTACCGCCACTTTTCATACACCCAAGCTTATGAAAAAGACTGCATATCCATGACAGCAAATTTTCAACACGCTCACTCTGGGCTACTCAGCGGCTGAGTTGAATTTTAATCATTTTTTTCAGTTGTTCGAAGACGTCAAAAAATGAGTAGAATTAAATTGATCATGGCGGCAAATTTACTCAAAATTGGGTAACTGGTGCTTGCGTGTTGTTAATAACTTTTTTTGCAATTAAAAGCAAACAGCAAACCAAGCAAACCGTCTGAAAAACGGAGGAAATAGAAATGTTTGAAATTAGTTGTTATCGGTAGGTAATTCATAATTTGAAATAATTGACTGCAACTAATGCCAATTATTCTTTTTCACCAGGACTCGTTGGTTGGATATACGGCGAATAAATTCAAAGATCTCCCGTGTCCCGGCGAACAAAGGTAAATTTCTTGAAATAAGCCTTTTTTAAAATAAAATTGATTCAAAATGCAAAGTATAATAATATCGAGTCAATAATGATAATTTTGCCGAAATTCCCTCATTGAAGCTTAAAGTACTCATTTTTGAGTCGAAAATGAGTAACTTTTACGCATCGCGCATCAGGTATAATATGGGTAATATTTACTCAATTTTTATAACATTCGGTGGAACTCAAAAATGAGTAAAACAACTTCTACTCAATTTTGAATACATACGGTTTTAGCGAAACTGATTAGGTTTTGACTCAGTTTTGGGTTATCCCGAGTGAGCGTGAACTAATTCGGCTGTCATTGCATTGCACAGCTCTCCCTGCTCCCTGTACATTCGGTACATAACCCGACGACAGTAACTGATGACAGCACATACATGCAATGCCAATCTCCTTATGTCTGTTGGTTCTTCCAAGCTGTTGCAAATGAGAGCCTATAATCTTCGACATCCTTCGGCACGAATCCGAGCGGGATGTCAGGTGATTATGATTTACGGCAGTAAGGCCAATGAAAGTAATAAAGAGAGATGGTGCGAAGCACGCTTTTTCTTACGTGGGAAATAATATCAACAATGAAAACACATATGAAACGGTTTGCTTTGTATTCAATATGCCACTGGCCTATGAAAAAGGAGAAACGAAAAAGTGCGAGTCGATGACAGCTGCAGCCGATCAGCAGGCTGTCAACAGCGCAAGCCAAGCCAACAGGATATCCTCAAAATGAGCAAACGGGCTGTCATGTCCGAACGAACAAAATACATGCGCAAGAATGAGCTGTCGTGTGCAACACAAGACAGTTTCGTTGCCTTGTGTAAGCTGTAGCTGTATGTGAGCTCTCATGAATAGCTTATTCATGAGGCTGTTAGAGTGAAAAGGGAGAAAAGTCGTCAGTATTGTGTCGCTCTCCAGTCTTTTTCCTAAGTCTGCATACACCTTTATCTGACAGCTGACACTAATGGGCACTAATGAGTTTGGGCTCAGGGCATGAGTTCATTGTCATTCACTGTTACTCGGTATAGAGATGCCAAAGGCTCGACTTCTACGGTTACTCACTTTTGAGTAAAGCTGCCGTACGTCAAAAACTGAGTAAAACCTACTTTGCACATGCACATGAAATTAATGAAAAGGTTACCCAACAACAATATCGCACGCTAGCCTGGGGGGCTAATGCGGTCTCGATCAACTAGATTAGTTGAGAGAATTCGTTATCGATACCTATTGGTTTTGGCACATTTTGCATGTTGTAGGATAAGTACAACGATTCACCGTGCCCCAGTGCTGAGTCGAGAAAATTTCCAGCTCGAAAAGATCCTCGACCTGATCGGGAATCGAACCCGATATCACAACCGTGTGAGAGAGCTAGCCGACCGACATCGCTAACCACAGAACCACGGGGACCACTAAAAAAAGGTTACCCAGTTTGAGTAAAATGTTAGAATTTTATGTTTGTGTTTTTTTTTGTAGATATGACGGTTTTCGGAGTTGTTCTGAAGAAACCTGAAAAATAAAGAGCAAATCTGAGTAACTCTCGTGTCTCTGAATATCCATCCTTAAGTTTTTTTCTCACCGCAAATATACACATGAATGTTGCTCGGTCCAACCATTCATATATATTTCTTGCTCTCAAGGTAATCAAAGATGTGAATCATCTGAGAATTTCGGTGTTTTATTGAGTAAATTAGAATAACTCCCGTGTAAGAGAGTAACTCACCGCCAATATAAATATGAATGTTACTCGATCTCACCGCTCATATATTTGTCTTGTTCTCAAGGTAATCGAAGATGTGAGTCATCTGAAAATTTCGGAGTAATATTGAGTAAAATAGAGTTACTCCCAATCATAAGAGTAACTTAGATAAAAGCTGTCTCGCCTCTCGCTGTTGGATATTTGGCATACACTCAGGGAACTGGACTAGCAAATTTCATAAGGCTCGTCTTATGAAACATAAAAATTTATAAACTGGGAATTCATACGGCAAATATGAGTTATATACAAAACCTATGATTTTGTTTACACCAACATGTGATTTTCTTACGTCAAACATAGGATTTTCATTGACACGCCTCATGAAATTCATTGGTGCTGCTTGAGTGAAAAAGTTATAAGGAAGACATGTGAAAAAGCAAAAATGGCCCCTACCCCTTTCGAGGAACTGAAGCTTATTGCGGATTTGTTAAACGGTGAACAAGAAGTGAATTTGGAATTATTCCGACGTATGTTGCTATAAAAGATGATCTCAAGACAAATAATAAACTTACATGATATTTCTTTTGCAGAAACGAATATCACGAAAATCCAGTCGCTAACATACCTCAACCTCAACCGGAGTACAACCAGAGGTTAACGAAACACACAACAATTATTATCCTGGGTAGTTGGCTGGCGCAAGAAAAACGTGAGTATTCATGTTTAAGGCAAAAATGTTGGAAACACTATGTATGTTTTTCGTTCCTACATTATAGGGTTTATATACCGTGACACAATTTGTGATAAATACTGAAAATTCAATTTTAACACTGTTAGAAATAGAGGAATTTACGAAGTATTTGAACAAGGTTTATGGCATATGAGGCAAAACAAAGAATTGACTCTTTTAGCGTAGTTGATTTAGAGAACAGAGCATTCATGAGATGAACAGGAGAAATTACTGTAGACAAAGTAAAAATTTCTCACTGTTATTTGTTTGAAGAATTTGAATAAAGGTTTTGAGGTAGAAATAAAAGTTCTTAGCTTTGTTATAGTTAGTATTCTTCAATTGATTGATATCGAATGTGCCACTCCTACACGAGCTCCAATTATGCAATGCGCTCGTATAAACAAAAATTGTACTTGCATAATGCATAACAGTTAGAAGCCGTAAAGCAGTGAAAGGGATGTTGCGATATTAGATTATTAGAAAAATTCAAATGGTGATGAACATGGGAATGAATATTGAATTTCATAAACCTATCACATTGAATTCCATGAAAATCATTTTTTTAGTTTCTTAGGTTTCTTATTTCTATAATTTCAAAATTCATAAGGTTGTCGTATGGAATGCATAGTGCGTTGAATTATTTAATCCTAATTAAAATGCATAAGGTAATCTAATGAAATTAATACGGTTTTCTTGTAGCAAAAAACATAAGGTACTTTGATACATTTTGCTAATCCAGTTGCTTTAGTGTAAAAATGCCAGGGGGGATCTATCCGTCAAACATCGTGTAACCAACATATTTGGCAACATGGCGTCTGTTTGTTTTGGTTTTTGTTCTTTTGGTCATGAAATTGATCGATGTGAAATATTATTGAACTGAAACTTTTTTTTTATCAAAACTCGAGAAATCGCGGAAAACTTTTATGAATAATGGGTTGTGTAGTGATTTTTTTCCCATTATAGTTCATAGTTATGAACATCATGGACCAACAAACGTCATGGACCAGAGTTGATCTGCGATAACGCACACATATTGTGCGTTTAAATAAAAATTATCAACAGGGCGCTGTTAAACTGGCAACTCAGTTGACTTTCGACGTCAAAATCATGACAAAACTTATATTCTCGCAGCACTGCGAAGCAACTGTCAAGTGAAATCAACAAGAAGTATTTAATCTGACTTGAACATCGTTGCTATTTTAAAAGTTAATTTTGAACATAATATGGAGGGATCCGTTACGTGAGTTGTATAAAGTCTTTTAATTCGTGTACAAATGTACAAATGATAAATTTATTCCCAGGAATTTCGACGAAACCAGCGAATATGCATACGAGTATGTGGAGAGGCCACTGGCACACTCGATAGGGAAGGTGAAGCTGGTTCAGTGCATAATGAATATGTTTTCACCTTCACTGCCATCTTTTTTCAACGTTTCTTTAAAAGCCAATTGCGTCCAAAAGAATGGACAAGGCTAACTGTTTATGGAGATACGGTTACTGATATCGTAGATTTTTTATGTGATGTTGCAAAGGTAAAAATTGAACGGCAGGTGATATTTGATAACGATATCCCCAAATGGTCAGAAAATGCAACTCCCACAGTGAATGATGCGAATGACTTCGTCTCACTGCAAGACACTACTAAAAAGAAATGCTATTCAATAGATTCTCTCACAGCTAGAATTTTGAGAGGTTGGAAAGATAAGCAGGTGCGAGTATATGTGTACGTTTGGTCGATGAATGTGGAAACTAGCAGTCAACATCAAGCCATATTGCGCAAGTTACTTTCTCCACAAAATACAGATAAAGCTGGGGCACATTCAATAAGAGACGATTCAGCTCTAGCGGATGAACTCCGCGATAATCATACTCATCTGGAAGGCCATTACAGCTCATGGCTTCTATGGGCAAATTTTATTCACTCATCTCCAGCGCATAAGCATGATGAATTGAAAAGATCTGCAACACCACCATTACAATTATCGAAATATTTTCGTTGGGTTGCAACGTCTGAGCAAAGCAGATTGAAGGCCGTACATAAAGGATTAATTGTCGCTCAACACAATAATAGTGGATGGCTGAGAGAGATTGGAAATGTAAAACAGGTTGTAATTAATGCTAAAATGTTATGAGATGGAGCCCTATTGAAAATAGAAGAACTGGAACAACGAGGATTTGCTGGAAACGATCTTTTAACCTCCATGGAGTCCACAGTTCGACCGGAGGATACCGATTTGAGCAATAATTTCATGAACAGCGTGATTGATTGTGAGGACGTGGATCACCAAGATTGAAATCTTCAGCTATTCCATAGTTCAAAAATCACATCGAAGACCGTTAGCGTTACTAAGCAATATAATATTCTTTTTTCGTTTTTATTTTAATCAATCAAATGCTTTATAAAATAAAAAACTAACTAGCGTTCGCCATTATGGCGTACAAAAAGCTGAATAAATTTGAATATAGAAAAATTATCTAATTATTTCATGACGCAATCCATTCTCTGGCAGAAATGTACCACCCTGAAGGTAACCACAGTGCTCAAAAATTTTTGTCGCTGGGAATATTCTGAAACGGGTAACTACATCGCAACTATCAGAGAGGATCGGAGAACCTTCAAGATGTTCTTTTCTCAATAGTCGCTTTATAAGTCTAAATACAATCTCGATTGGATTAAAAAATGGACAATACGGTGGTAAAAATATCGGAATTATGCCAATCGATCGAAGGTAGCGTATCATATTTGCATCACAATGGATCCTTGCACCGTCCATAATCCAGATAGAGTGTAAACCCGGATATTCATGTACCTCTTCATTCATCAGGGCAAACTTTCGGCAACAATCAAAAAACTTTAATCTGTTAAAAGTTCCATCGGTCCAGAAACTGTCAATCATTCCACTAACGCCGAGAAAACACAGGAACGATACTCGTGGTTTTCTGCAGAATTCACCGCGAAAAATAATTTTTTTCCATGCCACACCATATCCCTTTTTGCGCAGCATATCGCGATTGTCGAAGCTTACTTCGTCCAAGAAAACGAGATTACTGAGATCCCAAGGAATGGATAATAACTCTCGAATGAACATGAAAAATGATACATATTGATGATGCACTGATGGAAACGAAAAACTTTTGGTAGAATCTATGTTTCGCTTCATCCAAAAACAGTATGGGTTCTCGATTGAAGAGTTCAACAATCCAGTGTCTTTTTTCAATACTGAATTTTTTGTAAACCTGTAATCTCTGCTTTCGTTTATATACTCCGTCATGTTCATATTTAATTATCCAATTACCTATGAAATATAAAAAAATAAAAAGGTTTCCATTCAGTAGCGTAACGTGACAGCGACACCCGGGCGAAAAATTAGGGTGTCATCCCCCTCCCCCCATTCCGGCACCAGGTTACAGGTGAAGCATCTTGTAACTGTTCATTGTAATTCATCTTTTTTTAGTGAAAAATATATACCACGTCTTGACTTAGCATCAGGTAGTCGTCTGATGACATAATCAAAATCAGTCTTACCTATAGTTGATATAGATTTTCCGTATATTTGTGCAAGTTCCGTTCTGGATATTCCCAGGAAGTAATAGCCGTATAACGCATGATAAACGGTGTTGGGCAAAGCATGTTGATGAAATACTGTTTGCGTAATCATGTTAGACATGTTTATATGTGAAACAGCTGTAGTGTAACCCGATATTTAATTATTTTTTCGCAATTTTCGGAGATTTTTTTTGTTCACACAAGATTTCCGGAGACTTAAATTATATGAAATTTTAACCAATGTGTTTAGCTCAAAACAATCATATTGTTTTGATTTTGACTGTCAATCTTATGTTTGACGTTAGAGTCGGGAGAAAGTTCGGAAGTCGAAAGTCAGACTTCCGAACTCCAATTTAGTGCTAGCGACACAATACATGAAATTTGACAGCTGTGAATCCCCTCTGAAAAATACCAAACTGAGTAAATCTTAATCAGATTAGAGTAAAAACAATTAAGCGTGTAGATTCAGCCATGGCCCGTTACGTGATTTGTAAATGACCCTGAAGCAGCTCATTGTCAAAATTTATAACAGTTTCTGAACTTTGAGTTGTCTCTTTTTTTTGCTGTTTTCAAAATAAATACAGAACGAAGCAAAACTAAAGCTCGAAGCGATAAAATATTTATTACCATTTTCATAGAGACAAAATGAGCTCTAGCAGTACGGAGAACTTGCGTTGCAGGCTGTGTCTTTGCCTGTGCAATCGTCAGGAACTGGTCACAATAATATTAGGCGATACGCGCGGTCCGCTGCACAATTTCGCCCTGGAACTTCTCACTGCTGAAGTAAGACTTTTTACGGTAAACATATGATATCAATTTCAAAGTTGATCACATATCTTTGCAGATAGCTAAAGAGAATATTCCAGTTTGTTGTAATTGTTTCACGATGTGGAACATGATGCAGGACTTTTTGAACACTTGTTTTAAAGCTAACGAAGTGCTCCAGTTGAACGAACAAATGGCTCTCCGAAAATCTTGGGTTGTAAATGACGACGAAAAAGATATGTTTATAACGGTTTGCCGAGTAGTTAAACGACATTTCTACGGCATGGAAAAGTTGCTGTGTTCGCTTAAACCTCCAGTGTTTCTTTCGCCACAAGTTCAGAAGAAACCTGTTAAAGTGAAGGAACCAAATTTTCGTCCAGGCACTGTAAGTTTTGCTTTATGTGTAAAATGTGACCTTTTTTTAAAAACGCTTTACTTGTAGTCTGTAAGAACGTATTCTAAGAGTCCTGGCAAAAGTAGAACAGAGAAAGTCTCAAAGATTGATAATCCAGCTAAGCCCGTCTCTATCAAGCAAGAGAAACCAATCGAAATTGATGATTCGGAGGCTTTTTTGATGGTGAAATCAGAGCCAGTAGAAGTGTCACTACCTAATCATCAAATAGACTTTGTCGATGATGACGCGAATATATTCAAAGAGCAAACGATGGAATCCGTGGGGTTACTGCACAATGGTGTTCAGGACAAACACGAAGAAGAGGATGGTAGCACAGCTTGTTATGAGTCAAGTAGAGCAGAGGTGATGGTAAAATTAGAGCCCACAGAATCATCCAATTTTTCCCAGTTAGACTTTCTGGATAATGACGCGAACACACTTGAGGAGCAACAGATGGACCTGGAACTGCAAGACAGTGTCCAAGACATACACAAAGAAAAAGAAAGTAGCTTACCATTGAACGAAAAAAGTCTAAAAACAATTTGTCAAGTTTGCGGTACAAAAACTAATAACATGGCTACTCATCTGGAGTCGCATACTCAGAAGCCCAAGGAGAAAAGGATACCAAAGCGAGCACGGAAATCTTCTGCTAGTTCTGGTTTAAGTATCATTAGTTACGAGCAGCAGAAAATTCCAGCTGGCGCGCGATTGTCCTGTGAGGTTTGCGGTATTTTATTCTCCAATATGCTGGTAGCGCGGATCCACGCTCGATCGCACCTTTCTGGTCGTCCTATTAAAAAGGAAGATTTATTTGGGGTTAGTTGAAGTATGCTTTTCTAGAGTGATTTTGGGTATTGTGGAATTAAAGATTAAGCGAATCAAAAATTAAAACGTTCAAAGTAAAATTCATCTATATTATTTATTAAATGTCCTGTTATACGACTCTACAAAGTTTAGGAGGTTACTAGACATCAGTTGAAATGTACGCAAAAAGTATGTAAAGCGTCTCAACACGGTGTTCATTTTTTAAACGCTGTATACAGAAAACATATTTATTTGTAAAGTAGTGTAGCAGTTTGCACGATAATTCAAAAGCTTTAACGCTGAGATATCTTGGGTTATGAGATTAACGTTACTCAATTGTAATAAGGTATTTTTGAATGTCAGGTTTTTGTTTAAATTATTGTAGATAATATTGCGGAATATATAGGGCGGTTAATTAAAAAAGAGGTACGATAAAATGTTTTAAAAATCGGCATAATAAAATTAGGATTAAACGTTTTCGATAAGCGTGTATCGGCCCTACGATTGAATAAATCAATCGTGTAAAGGTGAATGAATAGCAAGTCGCGTTAACGGCATTCAATCGTCTCGCTCATATGCGAGTATGAATTAACTCATAAACTAAACTTTTCAAGGTGGCAGCACTGTATCCCTTCTTGACCATTGAGTGTCCTTCGGGTTTGTGGGTTTGTCAGTTTTGAGACAGACGTGAATAAGAATTGTCGCGTTGTGAAGTGACCAGTCGAAAAAAAAATATTCGAATAAGTTTTAAAAATGGAGAAATCCGACAATTATTTGTTTTCAATCTTTTTTTATTGCAAACATTACTATTATTTACTTAAACATAATTGATCGTAACATCAAAAAAAACCGTTTGAGAACGCTTTGCGACAAGAGCTACTGTTTATTCGTACTAATTTGCTTTGATCTTTTGATTCTATAATTTAAAAAAAAATCGAAATTTTAAATTTTCTATGCAATGTATATTTTTGAAGTCGCTTCTTACGCGAATTTCCTACAAAAGCGGGAAACGTCTGATTTACGCGCCACGTTTACCCTATGTACTACAGTGTAATAATATTAGGAAAAGTCTTGTTGACCTTTTGTTGGCCCTGACACAAGTAAAAGATATTTCTAAGGCTATTCGCTCCTACACGAATTTTCATATGCAATTGTCAATTTATGTGTGAAAACAAAAGCAAAAGTATTCCCTTCCTTCACTTTCGCAAGTAAAAACCAACCCAATATCAACAGAGTCGTCAGGACCAATTCCTCAAGTGATTAAAAAAAAATGTTCAGAAGCTGTATTTTAAATTGTATATTGTTTAAATTAAGTTTACATTAAAAGCTATTGTCGCAATAACACTCGTTTATGAGATGAATCAATTTGTATACGTCAGCAACCCAAAGTTTTCGTGAATGTTCTTGCTTGTTAGGAAACAATACAAATTATTTAACCCCAATGTGCTCCATTTTCAGACTTACCCCTTTTGTCGCTTTACGATCGAATTTTTCATTCAATGACGCACACTTTACCGATTCTACCGAATGTAACAGAGCTGACAGAAAAAGCCAACTCTTCTTCTGCTCCTTTGTTCTGCGCGAGAGCGAGCGAGAGGGTATGCTAAAAAAATTCTTAAACTGCGTTGATTTTGTTCAAAGTGTTCGAAGTTAGACAAGGTGCTGGCGGTATGCGTGTGCAAAAAGGCAAACCGACCGACTTCGAGCCGTACTGAGAGTCGCGAACCTCTCCGTCTGTCAGTTGTCAACTAGTAGTGGAAGAGAACGGTTCAAAACAAGCGGTGGTCTGTATCGTCCTGTTCGCGATTACTGTGTGGTGGACATTTTCTTCGGTCAAAAGCAACTTGCGGGTGTACTTTACGGTCACGAGACGGTTTCCGATCGATTCAGGACATCCGGGGGATCCTAACGCGCTACCGTCCAGGGCGGATTTGCTGCGTTCGAGGCAAGGTAAGGGTAATGGAAATAATTTTTCCTTTGCACACTCTCATCGCTCCACGGTGGGATCCGCTGGCAGACGAGACGGATGATACTGCTCGCGGGTGAGACGTGATCGGCGGTCCTGCTCGCACCAACGGTGCCAACCGTCAGAGCGTTCGATTCGGTTGGCCAACAGCGCTTTCGTTTACTCACGGTGGGTGCGTGTTCGAGCGTTTTGTACGCTGCCTGTCGAATTTGGCTCTCGCTGGTGAGCGCATGAGCCGCGAGTACGGCGAGAGAAAACGGATCGTCGTGAGCGGCATGAGAACGGTATCACTTGCAAATTCGTGAAGGCAAACGCGAGATGCAGCGCCGCTCTGTGCATTTTGCTCGAGACACCATGATTTACGATGGTTTGGGTCTACGATAGGAGTATTCCGGTTGATTTGAGCACCAGATGATTTTGGGAATGTTTATATTTTAAGATATCTGATTCGCGGAACGCGGAATCGCTGTAAACAGAAAGGGCCCAGCGCACTGCTAAGCCTTTGTTGACGCAATGCAAACGACAATGCGAATTAGCAACGATTCGGATGGCAATTTCGATTGACGTGACGTTTAATGCTTCACACAGGATAACACAGGAAAGCAAGTTGAGTTCATCACTCGACTGTGGTAAGGTTAGAAAAACTTGTTCTTTTTCCTCTTTTGTACATCCAAGAACAAATTAACATGGAAATCTTTGAAAAGAAAATGTGTTACTGATACTTAAACATATAGCACTGTATTAGAGATTTAATAGATAGGTTCTTATTCAAAACAGTTTAGCTATTAGTTCATGAAATTAGTTTCTTATCGGTATTGTCAAGCAAGAGAATTTAAAAAAACTAGAACAAGAAAAATTGAAAATGACTGAAGATGCTTAAGTTAAAATAAAATAATGACACTGCATTTGTCATGCCTAGTACAAGATTAAGTCTAAACATTAATTGGGCAGTGATCAATTTGATGCTAATAGTAATTGATGATAAATTAGTGATTGCCTTGGTGTAAACAGTAATACCAAGTAAGGTAATCGAATTGTTTGTAGTGACCTTGCTAGCATTCATTTGTGCTGTTGAGAGAAGAAACAGTTTCAGGATGCATTCAAATATTCCAATTCAATGCTTTAAATGTAGTTTTGTCACACATAGAAACTGCTTCAGGATTGAAATTTTATTCTTGTAAGACATTTATATAACTGCTGACATCTACTCGGCGATGATTACTTCTATTACAGTTCTTTCAGATGCGGAACATAAGTACGCAACGGTTCTAAACACTAATTTTAACTGTATTCACAAATGTGAGATTGCCATCTTAATAGCCACTGATCTAGCGGTGTCCTTAAACTTTTTGTTTGTTAATCGAAAGTAACTGAATAGTGGACGGAAACCGCTAATAACAGATGCTGGGAATCCCAGAACTATTTCGTGAAAATCCGTAGATTTTACGGATTTTTATGGATTTCTACGGATTTACCCTGTTTTCTACTTCTTTTCTACGGATTTCTCATATATTTCTAAATCCGTAGAAGTGAACAAATCCGTAGATCTACGGATAAATCCGTAGATCTGACAAGCCTGGCTGGGACAAATATTTGGTAGAAGAGACACCAATGCCAATAAGATGATTTAGGACAAACCGATTTGATTTGATATTCTCCTCAAAGGTTTCAATTCTTTGAAACCCTAGCAAACAGTTACAACTTTTCCGATAGTCCTATCCTCACTTGAGTAATCAAGTTCCTGGAGAGTTGTTGGGAATGTTACAATGTCTGTAATTACGGTTGCATTTGAAAGAAGATTGTTTATTTAAATCCTTTACTTGGTGAAACATCCATCCTGTTTTACAGCAGGAAGTAATTAAAGTGCTTCAAGAAATTATATAAATAATTTCAACTTAATAGTCTTAGCAGGTTTAATTTATGCCTGTAGGGAATTGATCTGTTGCGCTAATTTTGATTTTGATCACATACATGTGTTTTTTTTTGCAGTTTACACCCGATGTTAACACAGTGCTAATTGGAAAAGATTTGGGGCATATATTTGGAACAAATTAAATCATCAATTAATTTCACAAAACATTACCCAGCTGGGTGACGTTGTGCATACATTCAATATCATTTTTGTTTGAAAGAGAACACAATCTAATATTGCCTCAATTGAACTATGATATATCATTTCTCAAATTGATGAAATTCCTAAAAAGATAATGGGTTTATCATACTCCAACCTTTCCCGTTATATTTACGTTCATTATTTTTGAAACTCCTTGATCAGAATAACCTAACAAATACCGAGAAATACCGTCATTGTGAACTATTTTCTTTTTCCTAACTTATTTTTAATTGTTTGAGCATGACCCCTTTACTGCCACACTTCACTTTCAACACGGATTCGTCTCGGTAGATCTCCAGTGCCTTATCTGGAATTCCCTAAGGCAGCCATTTGGAACCGTTGATCTTCTTGTTTATCCTTCACTGACGATTTAAAGAATTACATAAAAATCCGTTCCATGGTGCATGCAGCCTGCCTCCAGCTAGAGTTCGATAGCTTCATGAACTGGTGCAACCTGAAATGTATGCTCGTCAATGCTGGAAAATGCTCTGTAATTATCTTAGCTAATCCTGTTATCTTAGGCCTTTGCCATGCTGAACTCCAACGCGAGCGATCGGGCGAGAGCCTTGACGTAGGTGAATGAATAGCCGTAAGTAGAGCTGTTCATTAACCCACGGCAAGGCTCTCGTCCGATCGCTCGCGTTGGCGCTCAGTATGACAAAGGCCTTAGACTAGAAGTTCTGTGGTACCGAATTCAACGAGTCGATCATGTAAAAAATCTCAGTGTTATCTAGTAACGAATTTCTATATTCCACTACGTCAGAGCAAATCTACTGAGGAATAAAGGAACGACATCGTGATTTACGGCGCAAGTAAGCAAGAGATGCCAGATAATAGTGTTTATGAACTAAGCTTATGTGGTGGTAGGTTGAAACTGTAGAATTTTACGGTGCGCTTCAAGCAGCACGCCAGGTCAATACTGGGACAAAATCAAGCGAATAAAGAAGGGTTTTGACAGCAGTTAGATTGGATCCAGGTCAAAACGAGGTGAGCTTGTGAAATAAAGAAATATAGCCAGCTAACTTTCAAAGGACATGTTTCCTACATACTGGATAACACATCGAAAACACTTCTGGATTCATTTACCGTATCGCAAAGGACTTTACCTCAAGGGATTATATTGTTCTACTCACGAATACCGTTCCGTTGTCTAGCACCCATATTACCAAAACGGGATGGTGAGGATTGAATCGTTTGAAAGAGTTTGTTTGCTGCCCCGATACGATGCACACGATGCATACTGATGATACCCTTCCAACGCACTGACTACGGACAATACAGCACTATAGTCGGTACACAGCGAGTCTTTAATAGAGAGGCTGCCGTCTTCGATTTGAGCTTTTCTCGTGATACAGTCTGACTCAGCTTTTCTGTGTTTTTTGCCACAAATGACGAAAAAGGAATTCGATATCGATAAGTAAAGACACTTAATCGTCATTGAGACATCTATTGTCCGTTGATGTAGATTTAATAATCACGTAAAAAAAGGAGGCAAGAGTTGAGTGGATTGTTCTGGCAGTATGTAGTTCTGTGTAGATCATTCCATGCTACTTCGCAAATCGATTCTGATCGGCCATTTCCGATTTCGCTGAAACTTTCTATAGTTGTTCTTTTTTGATGAGAGAACGGTAGACTTCTCGGATACGCTGCTCCTATTTGGGCTCCGTTTTATATTTCGCTCGTTATCAAAATTGAACGGATACAGAGATTGTTCATTAGAATACGCAATTTACCATGGCAAGATACTCTTCATTAGCTCGCTGCGCATTAATCAATTTGGAACCGCAAGGAGCAAGGCGACTAAGGATCAAGATAATGCTTATTTGCGACATATTTGACGAAATCATCGACTGCGGTCAATTGCTTAAGGAAATTCTACTCTATGTTTCACGCCGACAACCAAGAAGCTGCTCCTATTTAGGCTCCGAAAAGCGAATATCATGGATAATTTTTTTTTTACACGGAGACTGAGATTATTTTACATTTCTTGACATTGATTATAATTACATTTTCTTCGCACCATCGTAGTAGATTGTCTACATCACGTTGGAGAGCCGAACAATCGAGATTGAAATTGATGATCCTGTACATCTTCAGGTAGTCTGCATACAAATGCTTGAAACATGATACACGAGAACACAAATCATTCACGAACAATATAAAGATCAGCGGCACCAGGATACTGCCTCGTGGAACACCCGAGGTGATAGAAAAAGATTCCGAACAAGTTGAATGTAACTTTATGAGAGCATATCGATTGGTTAAGTAAGAACGGATCCATTCATCCAGCCAATCAGGGAGACCTAATGCTCTTGGTTTATCACACGCATGCGAAACCATGTCGACTGCTTTTGCAAAACCAATGTAGACGGAGTCAACATGATTGCGTAGTTCAATCTCTCGAAACAGTGCATTATAAACGGACTGAAAAATCAAAAGGGTTGTATGAAAAACCACGATCGCGAGGTTGACGTAGAACTACATACGGTTGTTTGTTACATTACTTGTATTGAATATGTTTGAAATTTTGTGCCAAAAAGGAGTTGAGGTGCTACCGAATTTCAATTTGCACATACATCACTGAATTGAAATGGAACAAACAATATACAACGCAAACTAGTTGCAACAGTTAGAGTGCGTGCAGATTAAAATAAAAAGTAAATAGTAAAAAGTGGGTGAATGATTTTAATTCTAGTGCAAAACGAGAAAATAATAAATCTTCTATAATTTGTCTGTTGTTCTTATAAGGACAATTGTTGTTTATTTTCATGTCGGATATGATGTTGATCGCATCGCCTTTTTCTGTTAACACAGTTGAAGGCTGTTATTACACTGAACTTTTGAAGCACCATATATTTTAATGCCAGCATTCCAAATCGTTTGTGTGTTCTTAAAAACGGGAACTTTTCATTAGAAGAAATGTCGGCTAATGTACCTACTGATGATGCTGCTCGCTACTGCACAAAGACAGCTTTTACTAGAGGAAGTGCCGCTGTACCAGCTGGCCCTGCCAATATCGCTGCTGATACCACTGCTGCTGCTGATGCTATCCGCTGACACAGCTGCTGCTGTTAAGCAAGGCTTGTTGTCGCTGTAGAACTAATATGAGCAGTTTCTGAAACATGCCAAATAGTACATTCCGAACTACTAGGTCTATGATTCTGTCGACCGTGCTCGGGAAAGCAATCATATAACGACCAATCAGAGATCGTATTTTGCGTTTTGACAAAGCTTGATAACTTCCAATAGTACAATAGTTCGAAAAAAAATAATTTTTTTTCTGCATTTGGGAGTATTCTTAGAAGATTTTCCAATTGATTGCTGCAATGACAAAGGAAATCCATCGAAAATCAACCGATTTATTATCATTCGAATTGACATTTTTCACTTTTTCCGGTTTTAGATTTTTATTCTACATCCCTATATAGCCGAACTTTCTGAGAGACGTAGTTTTAGTTGTCCAAGATTACTCCCTTGGGGAACGCCGGAAGTGTTTGTGCCAGTGGTTGCTGCCAAAGTAGTTTTTGAAGAAATTGTCCGCCCGACTCTTTTGAGCAAGTTGGAGAATATCTCAGGGTGGCCACTCAATCGGGAAAACAGGAAATGCGCGAAAAAGTCGGGAATTGAATTACATCGGGAAAAATGCGGGAAAAAGTCGGGAATTTTTTTATTTAATCGGGATTTTGTTACCAAGATTTTTTCAAAGTATTGTGTATGATGCAATAACAAATGATGGAGAAGTTGTAAGTGCAGGACTGCAAGTTGGTCCCTTAAAAGTCACATTTTTCTTCAGCAGTCAATTTTTTAACCAAAAAGTCACTAAACTTACTTTTTTTGACCCTCTGACCAGCTGACTACTTTTATCAGTCCTGCTTTTCAAATTAAATAAATGTTGACACCAAATGTCTTAGAATAGCATAAAACGTCGAAATCTGTTGTTATCTAAAAAAATTGAATGGCCTCTGTGGGACTTCTCAAGATGGTAAAGCGAATTGAAACCGGGGTAGAAAATCGGTCCGGAGTCTGGGAATGGAAGTTGCCAGTATATCGAGAAAACATTTTTAGTGAGAGAATCAATCATAAATTCTCATATGTTCAATAGAAACTTTCATTTTCTAAGAGCAATGCAAAATAAGTTTCACTGTACAATCTTACTAACATCACTAGTTATTAGTAGTTATTTGAATAAACAAATTGAGGATAAAATAAGTAGCACACAGTTCTGATTCTCCAGTTTTTCAAATAGATTTTTATTTCAGCTAGTCTTTTTGAAGGAATATTTGGCGAACTCTAGCGAAACTAGCTACTATTTCCGCTTAGAAACTCAATGCTGGTGGGTTTTTGGGTTAGGGACGAACTTGCTATGCGGAGCAAGTAATTGAAAAAAACATTACAAACTTGCCACAAAATAGAGCAAACATTATTTTGGAATTTTTTGAAAAACTAATTTTTGTACATTTTTCAAATTTGTATTTTTCTGTAAATCACACAATTTGACTGTAAAAACCTAAATTAATCCACCTAGCGGTCAGACCCAGCCTTTCTCATTCAAACTTTTATTTGTAAAAATAGATTTACATGAACGTTCATGCAAATCTATTAAATGAAGCGTTCATGCAAATCTATTAAATGTATATTCACTCTTTAGGTTCTAAAATCTTGATGTTGTAATCTATACATATAAAAATGTAGTCCGGTCTGTCAGTCTGTTTGATCCATATAGGCTCGAAAACTACCGAACCGATCGATGTGAAAATTTGTATGTAGGGGTTTTTGGTCCCGATAAAGGTTCCTATGATAGTATGAGACCCCTCCCTCTTCTGGAAAGGAGGGGTCCAATACAAATGAAACATACATTTCTGCACAACTCAAAAACAAACCAAGCAAATGAAACCGAATTTGGCATGTGGATGTTTTAAAGGGTAAAAAATATGTCCATAATGGTTCGACGCCACTCCCTCTTATGGAAGCACATGTGTCTGCACAAATTTCTGCACATCTCGCGAACTAATCAACTAAATGGAACCATATTTGGCAGGTGAATGTTTTTAGTGGTAACAAATGATACATAGCTGCTGAAATCGACCACAGACCCCATTTTGGATTCTAGGTTGGCGACTTCCGGTTCCTGGGAAACAGCGGAAAATGATCGAATTACACCCAATATGGGTGTTTCTTCAACCAGAATGACGTTCAGAGGCCAGAAATTATTTTAAATACCATTTTGAAATCCAAGATGGCGACTTCTGGTTTGTGAAAAACAGCCTAAAATAACCAAATACCATCCAATATGAGTATCTCTGGAACCAGAATGATGCAATGAGCTAACAATTGACCTCAGGCACCATTTTGAATCGCTAAATGGCAACTTATAGGAAACAGTCGAAAATGACCAAATAATACTCAACATGGATATCACCGTAATCGAGATGATGCATAGAAACCAAACATTGACCCTTGACACCATTTTGAATTTAAAGACGACCACTGTTAGTTTCTGGAAAAGAACCAAAATAACTAAATACCTCTCAATATGGGTATTTCCGGTGTCAGATTGATGCCAGAAAATCTGCTGAAAATGACCGAATACCACCCAATATGAATATATTCAGAATTAGGGCGCCAAAAGCCAAAAGTCGAAGATTTTGTCATTTCGATAAAACCATTCATTTCAAACGATTTGTCTTTTGACTTTGATCATATCCTATGGCCGATTCGTCGTGCATTTGCAGACTTTAAACACATCGTAAGGAATCAACGAATTTGGAACGTCCAAATAGTACAAAACCACATTTAAATTATGTTGAGACCACATATATCAATCAAAACAGGTATAGTTTTAAATAGCCTTTGAATTTCTTTTCTTTCCATAACTTTTAAGCCACATATCAAATTGTTATGAAGTTTGTTATTTGTAAGTTTGAGAGATGACTTGTTCGTATGACACTAGTTATGTTCAAATTAGTCATGTAATCTTTGAAATAATAGACTTTCGTTGTTTTATTAAAAATTTAATACATAACGATGGCTTAAGTTCAATTACAATCAAATGAAATGGGAACGTATAGGGCAGCCAAACTTTGAAACCACGTGTTCAATCATAATTCATCAGTTAACCCTTAACTAGCCCGCTCATCTGATATTAATATTGATCAAATCGGTTGTGTAGTTTCTGAGATAATGAAGTTTCGTGATTTTCACATTTCGGTACTTTACAAACGAAGTTACAGTCCGATTACATTACGAGGCAGCTAGACTTATTAGTTGACACTAATTTTGTAGAAATCGGGTCAGCCATCACTGAGAAAAGTGAGTGAGTTCAAGTAGTCTTCGGAATATGTTCCTTTTCATAGCTGGATTTCACATTTTTAAACATAACAGGAAAAGTAATAGTCTGATTGCAAAACAAATTAATTGGGTCTTATGGGGCAACTAGACCTTCCATTTGACACTGATTTTATGAAAATCGGTTCAGCCATCTCTGAGAAACATGAGTGAGATTAAGTAGTCTTCAAAACACGTTCTTGTTATAACTTTTGAACCACAAATTCAATTATTATGAAATTCAAAAGTTAAGGGTATTTTAGGTAGCCCGTTCATTTGAAATCAATTTTGTTCAAATCGGTTGTGTAGTTTTCGAGATAATGATGTTTCATGATTTTTACATTTTGAACCATAACCTCTAAACTAAAAATCCGATTACAATGAAATTTAAAAGGGTCCTATGGGACAACGAGACCTTTCATTTGCAATTAATTTCATGAAAATCGGTCCAGCCATCTCTGAGAAAAGTGAGTGAGGATAAAAATCTGCACAGACACACACATACACACACACACACACATACAGAAAATGCTCAGCTCGTCGAGCTGAGTCGAGTGATATATGCCATTCGGCCCTTTGGAGCACTTTTATACTTTCGGTTTTGCAAGTGATTGCTATACCTTTCTAGGAGAAAGGCAAAAATTATTTTTGATGTAAATACAATCAGAAATGTTCTTAGAAAACAGCATAATCGTTTATTTCCGGAGTGATTCGCGTTTAGGGCGCAACTAACAAAATGTAAACAAATCGTTTTATTACACCATTGGTTTCGAAAAGACTCACACAATTCATGGCAAGAATCCATTCTTTTGTATAAATCGATAAAATTATTTGAATCAAGTTTTTAGTAAAGGGCGACAAAACAGTGTACCCAAAACAAAAGATACTTTGGAACTAGGCCCTATACATTGTTTTGAAACAACGGGCTTACTTGCGAAATATTTCATAGACAGGCGACAGTAAAGGGCGGATCAAGATTGTTTGCAAAATAAAGGCGCATTTAAAGGGGCGCACCTGAAGAAAAAATATAAACAAGGCGAAAAAAATGTGGGCGTATCTCGTTGTCAGAATGCTTTAAGGCGAAATAGAGATGGACGAATCTCGTTGTCAGAATGATTTAGGGCTCATTCGAAAAGGGTTAAAAGAAAAGCGCAGATTTTAGCCATAAATGCACAAATTTAATGTAGTATTGTTAGGAAACTATAAGACAGTGTTATTTTACGTCGATTTTTGGTATTGATGTCAATGTTAGTCACTTCCTTTGAAATTACGATTTGAAAATGTACTTGCAAATCTTCAAACTGATATTCCTCAATGTTTATCTTTTGCCAGTTGCGCCCTTATCGCAAATCACTCCGGATTTATTTTATTTGTTGTTGCATACGACTTTTTACATGCTTTTTGTTTTGCAACTGATCTTAGGGTACGATGCTGGCCTAACTAGTCAGTCGTCGCATGTTCGTGTCTCGGCTCGAGAGAGACTGTTAGTGTCTGCAGGATTGTAGCGCCAGCCCTGCAATCGTCCCGTGCACTAAACAGCTGACTGCTGGTTGTGGCCAATAAACAAAAATACTTTAAATATTCTAAAAGCCAAAATAATTAGCTTGATTGGTGTGATGTTTCCGGCAATGCTGAAGATAATAATTCTATTTAAAAAATTGATTGAAGATCTCAAAAAGCTTATTTTTTGAATTCTAAGTTGCCAAATGTTACAACGATGATTATTTGAACACGAATTTGTTTCCTTTTCAACGGTTTCTGCAAGACATGTTCGTGCAGTAAAAGACTTTTAATTTGAAAAACAATGATTTAAGATCTTTTTTCTGATTCCCAGGTTATTTTTAAAGTTTCGAAATCGCTTATTTTGAAATGTTAGTCCCCAATATCATTTTTTTATCAGCTTGACCATTTTGAGCGTTGAATGCAAACAAGTTGAAGATGTTGGCAGATGACCAGAGAGATGCAACTTTGATGGACAAGCAAATCAAAATGCTGAAAAAGTTGTGAATTCACTTTTGAAAAGTTTTGAATCTATGCAACGCGTGATAAACGAAATACAGGTAAATCGCAGTATTTTTCCTGAACGTAAAATAACATTATCTTTAATTTGAGAAAAAAAAAAAACGCAAATCCATGTCACAAGTTTTGTTCCCTAAATAATCAATTCAATCAAAATATTTTTTACTTTTAGGTTAAGTAGTTTTATGTTCATCCTTAACTTCTCAGGATTTTTTCCGATGATCTGAACAACGAGAAAAAAAATGTACGCAAGTGCTGTTTTGTTTATTGTTCTCCTAACAGGTTGTTATGCGTTGAATAAAAACGGTGCTTATATCATATTTTAAGAAGACAGATAGACAAACATAATGAATGCACGAAATAGCTAACACGATTATTGACTGCTTAATGGAAGCTTTGCCAATTAGAGAATATCGCAAAAATTATATTTAACCTGTATAAAGGCAAAAGTTGCATTTTATGTAACTAATCAACTGTTTGTGTAGAATGTCCCGAGCAAATTCGGAAAAAGTGATATGCGCTATTACCATGGAACGGGGTGAAATTGATCAATTTTTATAACAATTTCCAATTAACTAGCTTCATGTACATTTTTCCCGAAATAGTATAATTTTAAAACAAGTACTGGTATGTGATCCAGTTAACCTCTATGGCTATTGGTGAAATTTCTATTGTCTATTTCATGAAATAAATTCGATAATTCTATAAGGTACTATGAGGTAAATTGGGGTGAAATTGATCACCATTGAAATCCATACATTCTTTTGGCAATGTGCTTTTTTTCGATATGCTAAAGATAAATGATGATTTCTGTGCTGAAAAATATCATTTACTGCTAGTTTGGAAAAGAAAATAACGATATTTCGGGTTAAAATTTGTTTATTTTGGTTCACGAGCTGCTTGTTGCTGAATTTGCTCTTATTTGATCGTCGTTAGACCGACTTCAATTCGGTTTGTTGCGAAAGCTCAGAAACTAGCTCTGAAAATGAAATCTTTGTGGTTTTCTGCGAATTCATCAGTATTTCTTTAATGGTATGGAATGATCATTGTTGAAAATTACATTTTTTGAGCTTTTATCAAACTTTACTCACTTCTCCAAATTTAACGTCATTAACCCTCAACTAAGATTACTTGAAGTAAATTCAATACTTTTTTTGTTATTTGGAAACTAGTTTGATCAAATTTGATTGAGTTTTGACTGAGTTAGAAGAATTTTTCGAAAATATGAAAAATTGCACCGGGCATGCAAGGGTTAACTTTGACAGGTATGTGAATCATGCAAAAGTTGCGTTTAAGGACACGTTAACATTGCCTAGTGTTGTAAGAGCAATTTCTTTTCATTAGTATTTTCTATCACAAACTTTCAGGTGATCAATTTCACCCCACTGATCAATTTCACCCCATTCCACGGTACTTCCAATTTTAAGGTTCGACCGTCGATAGAACATAACCTAGTTACCAGTTTTGACAATCGTGAATTTCTTGCAATCATGCGGGAAAAATGCGGGAACTCGAAAATGTAAAATGAGTGGGCACCCTGATATCTGAAAAGTACGTAATACAGCAAAGTTGTTTAGAATCCTAGCTTGTTTTCTGTAGAACAGACGGAAGAGTCGGTATCACAATAATACAAGCCTTTCCCGAGCCTTGAACTATGAAATCGAGAAGTGGGTGATCAATACAGCCAGAGTAGGTTTCCTGTTAATACTAATCACTTACGAATTTGCGTTGCTCAATATTTAAAAACAACAAAAATTGAGAACTCATTTACGGATGGTGTTTCTAGCAAGAAGTGGGTAAGCGGTTACATATATTGTCACGAGAGCTGCCAGATGTTTTATTGAAAAATGTATGCAACTGCGCAAAAAACTGGAAAAAATCTATCCGTGATTCGAAAAAATTTCGCTCGCGCAGGCAAAATTCTGTAAAAATTAGCACACACTTTCAGCAAGCCACCGTAAATATAAGAGACTGACAAAAATCTGCAAACACACGGATTCTAAAAATTTGCCTCTTGCAGAGAAATCTACATATCTCGTACCGCTGATCGTCACCCAAACACCCCTGGGAGGGTTGCCAGCGCGATATCCACACAGAGATCTGTTGTAAATGAGCAGCAGATTTTCGAATTACTAATTGGATACAATCTTATATTCAATAGATTTTCTAGAAATCAATACTGTGGTATGATTTGCAATTATATGAATTAAACAGGGTTTTTTTTTGCGAAGCGCGCAGCTTCAATCCACGGAGTTTTGACCCTTCTCACAGTGCATGGAATTGAAGACTTAAAAATTTATTAAGTTAGTTTTAATATCTCAAAGTAAATAGACAATTGTACCATTTTTACTTGAAATGATATAAAATATGCTAACCAAATCATATTCAACATAACAAATACGGGGAAATTTATAATTTAACAATTTATGAAACTTTAATCCTTCTTAACTGCACGGAATTAGGGCGCCTGACGATACAATGTTTTTCCACGAATATCAAAATAAAAGGAATATTGTATACAAATGTTACTAATCCTGAAAATTTGTTCCTGAAAATGTGTCAAAAACTACAACAAAAATGTCGGGAGCCGCAGAGCTAAATGTTCTTTCCTTCGTTTGTATTGTTTTTTGAGAAATTAATTGAATTGATTAAGTTGATTTTTTTTTACATAATTTTTGAAGTAGAATACTTCTCTCAGGAAATTCGGCTACATAGGGATGTGAATTGAAAATCTAAAACCGAAAAAAGTGAAAAATATGTCCAATTTCAAATGCTAATAAATCGTTTAGTATTCGATGGATTTCCTTCGTTCTTGCAGCAATAGATTGGAAAATCTTCTAAGATTCTTCCCAAAAGAAGACAATTGTAATTTTATTATTCACACTATTGTACTATTGAAAATAGTCAAACCTTGTCAAAACGAAAAATTCGACCTCTGATTCGTCTTTATATGATTGCTTCCCAAGTACGGTCGACAAAATCATATACACTAAGGTCGCTTTTTACGCGGGGGATACGTGCCGCGTGAAAAAAAACGCGTAAATTCCGGAATCCGCGTAAAAAAAACCGCGTAAATTCCGAAATCCGCGTAGAAAAAAAAAACGAAATCCGCGTAAAACATGCTATTTGGCCTATATAGGAGTCTGTTTCAGTCGGAGCCGCTCATAATAGTTCTAGACAGCGACAACAGCAGTCGTCCTCCCTTAGCAGCAGCACTAGCAGTGAAGTGGATACCAGCGATGGCGGAAAGCGGCCACAGCTATGGCGTAGCAATGGATAGCGCACTAGTTGCAGTGGATTCCAGTAACGATATCAGCTGGGCCAGCTTATGCAGGGACAGTGGATACCAATGACAGCGTATAGCGGCCACAACTGTGGCATGGCTATGGATAGCGAACTAATTGCAGCGGATCTCAGCATCGATAGCGGCTGATGCAGTGAGGCACTTTAGTGAAATGCAGTCTCTGTGCGATAGTGGCCACTAGTAAATGCATTCAATGAAAAGTTGACTCATTTTGACAACACGTGAGCCGTCTAGTTTTTAATGTTAAATCAGCTTTCCACAGTTTATTTTATCACAAGGAATATTTTATTCACACTGTCAGTGACAACGCAAAGATATGATCGGCATCTTATCCGATACTAAAATGAACAACAAATTGTTCTTTTCAGGACGAAATAAAAACTTGATCGAAGAGTTAATATTTTATAATGAGTTAATTCACATTTTAAAATTTGTAAAAGTTATAAATTTTACTTCATCTCCGTGTCTCAAAACGTACTGAATTATCTTTTCTTTCAGTCATGAGCACGGCATCCGAAAAAGTTTCATCTCAAAATTTAAAAATTGTCAAGCCCCAACCATGACAAGCAACTTACTATATATTTGAAAATGGTCAATCCTTGTTGAAGCGCAAAATTCAATTGATCTGATTAGTCAACGTTTATTTACTAGAAAAAATGAATGACACGCAAGCAGCACGGGTTATCTTTCTTGTAAAAGTATTCTACTTCAACCTTGCGGTCGTGGCTTTGCATACAACCCTCCTGTTTTTTCTGATGGTTGTCCCTGTTTAGTTTTTCCCTCGACTCTGATGTGAAGTGTCAGAAATATACGCCTCACATATGAGTGTCATTATATTTGAGATATATTAGTGTTTATCTCAAGACGGTCAGATACCGTGAGACATCTCGCATAAAATTTTTCGTGATGAAGAAATAACCAATGAGTCGTGTTTTTCTCACGGGGGGCAGTTGTCCAGAAACCTCGCACGCAATTCTTGTGTCACGTTGTTTAAAAAACCGATCTTGATTTGCGAAGAGATTTCTTCAAGTACTTCCATGAAGTTCATGTATGGTAGTAACAGCATCATCAAAAAATAATACCACAATAAGCTAAGCAGCATAACATTTTATCCTTCACCTAAGCTCACTTTTTATATTTTTCCCTCTAAGATTGTCACCGAATTCAACTGCGTAAAGCATCAAGTGCATCTTCGACGGTTCAGGTGGTAACGTCAAACCGCTTCCACTAGTCCTGGCAGGCAGGCAGTGATTGTGCTCATCGATGGATGCCAACAACCTGCAGCTTAACCCTCCGATCCAAACCGTTCGGACTGCTGTTGCCCGTGTGTTACTACGACCAGCCAGAGGCGTGCGAATTTGCTTGCCATTCGCGCGATCGCTCGCAAATGCAAACTGCAATTTATCATTAGCGGTATAGTAGAGGTGCACGTAATTCAGCAATAGAACAGGCGGAGAGAAAGAGAGAACAAGAAAAATAGCTGCAGCAGCAGCAGCGGTAGCAGCAGGAGGATGCAACCAGCCATGTGATTTGGACTGGGCTGCTTGCTCCCTCTTCGTCGTCAATTGCATTTACTCAGTGACGTTGCATTGTGTTTTAGGCCATTTATTGGTAAACTTTCGATTGCGAAGAATGGTTTGGTCGTTCAAAATTTCATTAACAACAACGTTATTGAAATTAGTAATACACGTACGTAGCTTCGTGTTTCAGTGGAACACTAGCTCTAAGTCAGTAGATTGAAGGTAAGCAAGCACCAAACGGACACTACTGTAGTTCATCCGTATCATATGTTCGGCTGGGTTTGCCGTTTTTCCTCTTCGCTGGTTTTGAGAACGGTCGAGAGCGAAATCAATGTTAATTGCCTTGTTGTCTTATATAATTGAATTGGGCCACCGTTTAGCGTGCGTGCTGTTGTTTGTGTTTCAACTGCACCGGAATCACCGTGTGTTGGCGACCTGCTGCAGCAAGAAGTCCGGTGAGAAAAGTGGTGGCAAGCTTATCAACTTCGGGGAAGGCCGTCTCACGCATCGGCGCCCCCTCCTCGTGAGGGAGAGAAAAGTGAGTGCACACTCGTATAAATAGGTATGAACGTTTCACGCTAGTTGACAGTGCAGTGGGCCACGAAAACAGACTCAGGAAGCAATGACCTGATGGCTGCCGTGGTATCTGAACGAAGAATGTTTCATTGATGGCGATAAAGAGCAATTAGCTCAATGTTTAGCACACTAAACACATGCACATTAATGAGTATATGCACTCGCATGGTTTCTCATTCTCTTGACTTGACTATCTCCGCTGCGGCAGGACGTTAATAGCAACCACAGACGGCCGTTCTGTTATTCGATTTTACATCGTGATAAACGACGACTGCTTTTTAACTGTGATTAATTTTCAACGTCGAGTTTTTGAGAGTTGTCTGTTTGCTGCTAAGCACAGTTGTAGTACTACTGTTCCGTTAGAAAATTGATTGTTCCTCTACCGCAGCTCTAGTTGGTAGCCTAGCCTCTTCTGGGGTCGATATTTACTAATTTCATGCTCGCTTAGTGGAATGGAATCGAGAGACGCACATTTGAGCACAGGCTGCTGGCGGGTTTAGTTATCATAATCGTGCTAATTGGGCCGTTGTACGCGTGTCATGCTTAGAGTAATGACAAGGCGCGATTGGAATCGTTTTGTTTCATTGTTGGGGTGAATGGATATAGAAATTACAAATGACTTGTTCATGAAACAGGTAAAATCATCCCACACTTCCGAACATCTGATCGAAAAGAAGCCTCTTATTAGCTGGCGTTATGTATGATTCCAATAAAACAACAAATTATCACCCCTGCTACCGGATGTCGCTTTGGAAATAATTTAACGAAACGATGGGGAGCAGGAAATAGCGCAACCTTGGTTTAAGTGTTTTGTAGAACTATAATTGCCCACATAGATGTCAATATGCGAGCTGTTCACCGTGACTCAGTGAATATGTTGAGATAAGCGGTATTCTTGAATATGTTGAGATAAGAAATCGAACTCGAGGGGAAATTTCAATCTAGAGCTCGATAGCAATATTCTAGAGAAAGACTTGCTTTTACAAAGCTCTAACGCATGATGAAGTGCTTATTGTCATGTTATCAAAAATAAGGGTGGTTAAAATTTTCGATGATATCGAAGTTGGTATCGAAAATATCACAAATTGAATTATTGAAAGTTATTGAAAGTTACTGGTGTTTTTCATAAACAAATACGCCCTTTTCATTTGTATGTCGATCTTTTCGGAGCAAACATAAAAAATATCTCTTGAACCTCTTTTTGAAGGGCGCATTTTACTCACCATATGGTAAAAATTTTGGAAATTTAAGTAAATTTAACTCGACAATATAGTAAAATTTTTAAAAATTATATAATTTTTGCTTCCAACTGGAGTTAATTATCTTCAATTTGTTCTAAAAAACAACTAAACCGGTTAACTGGTTTCAAAGTTATGAAGTTAGATAGAGCTCACATGATATATCTAGTTATTTTCATATATTTTAAGTTCGTTCAATTTTGTTATTGTGTTTTGTTTGATTGCTTGATTTTATTCAATTTTCTATCGCGAGTCCGTGCATTTTTTGTGAAAATTGTTTGGATTTTTGCTTTATTTTTTTAATTCATTCATTCACATTTGTTTATTTTTGTTCTCATGTTATTAATGTAAATCTTACAAAGTTTAAATCATTTCTGCTTTGGCAGTCATTTTTAAAAATTGCTTTCTATTTGTATTACTTCACATGATTTAGACTGTATACGCTTTTTCTCAGCAAATTTCTAATAATATTATTAATGTTGTGGGTTTAAAAATCCGTTTTGTTTGTTTTTTTTTTTTGTCGTTTTTGTTAAATTTTTCTTATCCTTCTTCATTTTGTATGTGATTTTTTTTTAAATTTTTTAAACTTTCGTTCTTGAAATATTTTTATGCTGTTCATATGACTGTTTCACCGTTTTTCAATTATTTATTCCAGTTTCTTCATGTTCACGTTTTTGTCATATTTTTAAGAGATTTCGCATACCTTTGTCATTTTTCTCTTTCCTTTATTTTCCACTTTCTTATTTTTAACTATCTTCAGTTCAATGGCCAGTTGTTTTTTTTTTCTTGAAAATATATTCTTGAACAATCAGTATATGGTTCAAGAATATAATAATGCATTTTGAGTAACATTGGTGAACATTTCGAAAGGCTTTCGGCATCCAAACTTGTCGGTGGGGCTCTAGAGTAGTGGTTCCCAACCGGAGGTCCGCGGCCGGCAAGAGGACCGCGAAGCTCTTGGTAAGTTTGACGGGCAACTAAAATTTTTTCCAGATATTTCTGTAAAAGCAGATTTCAAACTTTTCTGCGTATTAGAACCGAGACGTGGAACAAATTAGTCTTGGAGGACGATATGAGACTACAAAATAAAGCCTCGTATTGCAAAACCTGTATCTGAAATTCTTTTTGGGGGCCGCGAAGCTCTCTGTGTTTCGCAAAGAGGGCCGAGGGGCCAAACAGGTTGGGAACCACTGCTTAGAGTAACCATGGTAGAGAGAGGGTTAAGCGGCTCTTGGACGCAAGAAAGGTTAATGCGCGACCTCTACTGTTTTGGTATTCGATCGAATACTCTTTTCTCTGGAATTATAGAGTTGCGTTCATCTATGTTGCTTTTTTTTGTGCTGAATGATGAAAAATATCAGGAAAATTAATGTTATATTTCAGAAAATGTTAGGAAAAATCAGAGAATTTAATTTTTAAACTTGAAAAGTTTCAGGTAAAATAATAAGCCGATTATTGCTTGAAACATTTTGCCAAAATTTTAACGTAGACCCAGTGAAGTCTCTATTTTACTTTACCGCATCCCATATCGCTATATTTTGCCCAATTTGATTGGGGCTTTTATGTCTCCACGCGAGACAACACTAAAACAAAAAGCAACACACCCACAGAAAAACGTCAACTCGCAACAAAGAGGATACTTCAGATCTCAACTCACCAATTATCTACGTCTACGCGGCTTTTGCGTTTCCCGCTGCAACCATGGATTGCATTCATATCTAAAAATATCATCTGATTTTCACTTTCTTCTTCGCAGATCCGCAACAAACAAACAGAAAGAACGCCAATAAAAGGTTGAATAACTATCCACCTAGCCCACTGTGAAGCTGATAAGCGCCCTTACATTGTTGTTTACCCCCCGTTTTGCCATTCCCATGCCCGCCTCCGGCGGTGATACTAGCACTGACGGCAACGGAGACGCAGCGTCTATTGGGTAATGAGTTTACACCCGCACTGTGTGCCTTGTATTACTAAGAGAAAAAAGCGTTTAGCTCATCGGAGATCTCGCGGCCCGCCAAGCGCCATAGCGTCAGCGTAGCGAAGCAGAAATGACGATCATTCTGTTCCTGGTGGACACTTCTGCGTCCATGTGTCAGAAGGCACACGTCAACGGCGTCCAGAAGAGCTATTTGGATATTGCGAAGGGAGCTGTTGAGACATTTCTCAAGTATCGGCAGCGGTCGCAGGACTGTATGGGTGATCGGTACATGCTGCTGACGTTCGAAGATCCACCGAACAACGTGAAGGCCGGCTGGAAGGAGAATCATGCCACTTTTATGAACGAGCTGAAAAACTTGCAGAGCAACGGACTTACATCGATGGGTGAGGCGCTGAAGAATGCCTTCGATCTGCTCAATCTGAACCGAATGCAAAGCGGTATCGACACTTACGGACAGGGTCGGTGTCCCTTCTATCTGGAGCCCTCGGTGATTATCGTACTCACCGACGGCGGAAAGTACTCGTTTCGCAACGGTGTACATCAGGAGATTATACTGCCACTGCACGCGCAGATTCCTGGGACCAAGCTAACAAAGGAACCGTTCCGTTGGGACCAACGGCTGTTTTCGTTGGTTTTGCGTATGAGTGGAAATCGAGTGGATGAACGTGTAGACGGGAAGGTACCACATGACGAATCTATGATCGAGAAGATGTGTGAGGTAAGTTTCTTAGTTTCGATTTGTTATGAGCTTCTATTAATTGATTGCTCTTTCATTTAAGGTGACCGGCGGTCGATCGTATAAAATTCGATCCCAGTATGTGCTGAATCAGTGCATTGAAAGTCTGGTGCAAAAGGTGCAGCCGGGTGTTGTTATTCACTTCGATCAGCTGCTGATGACGAACAACGGCGAGAATGGCGGTGCGGATCTGCAGTTCCAGCCTTTGAAGCGCATGATTTACGTGCAGAAACATCCTCAACAGAAAACCTTTCCCGTCGGATTCTGGCCTATTCCGGAGCCGTACTGGCCGGATCCGAAATCGAGCAGTCTGCCGCCAAGAGACGCTCATCCGAAGATAAAAATCATTACTCCATGCTGTGATGAACCGGTGATGTTGCGAAATTTTCCCATAGATAAGTACGAACTAGAGCCGAGCCCGCTGACGTTACAGATATTGTCGAAAAAGGAAACTAACAAGGTGTGGCCGCTGATTGTTTCGAGCGGGATGCATGGGATCGAGATGCCTTTCGGTTTCCTGAAACCGAGCAGTACGATGACAGTGGTCAATCTGTACGTGTTACCGTACAATTATCAGACATTTCTACCATTAATTAACGACTTATTCCACAAGTATAATTTGAATCCGCCTAACGACTGGATTTATAAGTTTAGCAATTACGTCAAGTCGATTCCCCAGTACTACTGTCCGTTCTTGAGACGTGCACTGGCCACGACTCCAAACGTGCCGTACCAGCTGGTGCAGTACATTCTTCCGGAGAATCTAGACAGCTATCTAAGTCCAGCAGTGGCAAACTATCTGAAACAGATGAAAAACACCGCCAAACAGGACCAGGAAAATCTGTGCCTGCGAGTGTTCAAACAGCTGAAGCAACCCAAACCGGCCTATCATCAGCTGGAAACGGTGAAGCTCAATCCCGGGCTGCAACTGAAGCGTGATCTAGTGTCGCATCCAATGCTGAAGGATGCCTTCAATAAGATGCACGCTGATATTGCCAGTTTGGACAATTACACCATTGTGGTACCGACTGTGATGCGACCGGCGGCGACGAAAAATTATCGCAATCCGTTTGATATACCCAGGCGGGACCTGATCGACGAGATTGCCAGAATGCGGGAAAATTTCTTCCGACTACCGACAAGTGGAATCACGATGTATACCAAGGATAGTGGGCATTGTCTACCGATTTCCGATATGGGTAACTATCAGGAGTATCTAAAGAACAAAGAAACACCGCTGAGAGAACTGGAACCTACCAACGTGAGGCAGCACATGTTCGGTAATCCCTATAAGAAGGATAAAAATATGGTGATGGTGGACGAAGCAGATTTAAACGACGTGGCTCCGATGAAGGGTGGTCGAGGGGAGCTAGGTGCCGGGGCGCTTAAGAATCGAACAGATCCAAACGTAAGACTGAGTCGCAAGCGAAAAGCGGGGCCAATTAGAAAAGATTACGTTTTCAAGCGCAAATACACTGGCAGTTTAAGCTCTTCGTCTAGTGTAACATCGGAGAGTTCATCACTGACAGATTTCTCGTCAGATGATGATACTGCCTCCATAGGTAGCAGCATCGGCTCGGAATCCGAGCTCGATGACGATCAGGACGGTAGGCTAGTGGTGGACTTCGAGTTCCCCAATGACAAGGACGAGGAAAGCCCAATCAACGCCCATGTACGCGAGTTTATTGAAGGTCCGGATGAAGGCGGAAGTATTGGTGCTGGTTCACCTCCTCCCGGGGAATCGACAAGTGTCCCGACAACGATACATTCGGATTATGCACAACCTTCGCCGATCAGTATGCCTTATCAACCCTTTCATCACTCTCACCCACCGCACCACTATCCCACGCACGTAACAACGGCGACGACGACCATGACCACGTCAACGCCCATAATGGCGGTTCCGATCATGAATACGTTTTCTACTTCAAGTACTATTCCTAGTAGTAGCAATAGCGGCATCGCCAGTACGAACATCACTTCGTTAGCGCCCAGTCCGAGTGACATGAAAGATGTACTGGAAATATCAAACATCTTGAAAACCTGTCACAATGGAGGTAACAGTTACGCCACACCAGAAGAATCACCTCCCGCACCCGAGCCGATCAAACCAATAAAACCCACGAAAGCCACTAAAACGGAAGCCCCGCCAACAAAGTTGCCCGAAAGCACCGTAACAAGCGAACGCATTCTTCTGAACGGTGGCGATCACATTTTACCCGTACCACCCAAATTGAAACCCCAAGTCAGTCATCCTAAGCCTCCCCAACCGCTTACCGAACAGGAGCGGCAGCGAATTCGCGAGGAAAATTACGAAACCCGCTCGATAGTTTTCAAAGACATTCGAAGGCCAGGGCGGAACTATTCTCTTCTGTTGGAGCACCTGCATCTGATTAAAGGAGATCTGCAAATTCGAACGGCGTTCATTGAAATGTGCGTTAAGGAGGCGCTACGGTTTCGACGGAAAAAGATGGCTGATAGTATCCAGGAATGGTGGGAGAATCAGCTTGCTGCGGACCAAGCAGAGCAAAAATTACTCCAAAAACAACAACAGCTGGCGAAGGTAAACTGCTTCAACAATCTGCCGGCTTCATCTTCACACTCGAATCACCAAGCAACTCGATTCAGTTCCCGGCAGCAGCAGCAATTGGCCGGATCCTCTGCCAGTACCAGTCGCAGCAGTAGTAGTCCAAGTAGTAGTCTAAGTAATCCCGGAAGCAGTAAAAGCTCCCACTTTTCCCATCAGTCACATCCTCCCAACAAACACCACCAGCAGCAGCATCATAAACATTCGAATCATCAGAGCAGTAGCAGCAGTAGGATATGAGAATGTCCGTGTCCGTGCTCCTGTTGCATCTCTTCCTCCTCCTAACCAATTACACCCATCTACTTCTCGGCGGGTCGTCGTTAAGCGGAATTGTATATTCTTTAAAGTTATTTGCTTTATATTTTATTTACCTAGTTGTTCCCTTCATCCTCATCCTACTTCTTCCTTCCCTTTGTGTCGAAACCCACATCTATTGTTGTTCAAAGCGTAGTTAAACGAAAGGACTGAGAACAAAATTTATTAGAACGGAAAGGATACCCAGTTAGTTTAATAGTAGAAGGCGTGAATGACAGGGCAATTGAGAGCGCGCAGCTAATATAGTGGATCGCGGTTCGAATCGGCACGATTCGGCTCGGTATTTTAGTAGGGCGCAGTTCTAGCGACCAGGCGCACCCGCGGGCGAGCGCAGGAGTTAAAAACACAAAACAAACAAATGAGAATGAAGGAATAAAATCAAATTGAAACAATACAAAAAACAGCTAGTGGTAAGGATAACGAGAGGATCGTGTAAATAGATAAATGTTAAATAAATTGCTATATTGTAAGTATGAAGACGGTGAGTTTGTGTTTCGTGGGGAGCAGTAGCAACGCGCTGTCGAGTCTAGAGTTCGCATCTTAACAATCCAATCGCCAGTACTGAAGCGGCCTTAATTATTAGTTGAGTCAACCAACAAGTAGAGAAAGGACATAGCTTCTTGTATCACTTCCTGTCATCCTGAGTTGCTGCTAGCAATATCATATATTTGACATGGCTAAACGTGTAACCGGCCGGTTAAAGTTGCTACTTCTCCGAGCACTATACTAAAAAGTGAATCACCCTAAAGGAAATTCATGCATTTCCAAGCGTCTGACTAATTTGGTATTTCTGGTCATAGCGTGCAAAATTCAAAATTCGGTATCAGGGAACATAATCTGTAAATTAATCGCAAAACCAGTTATAATCTTACAGTATGAGCAAGCATCGATATCAAAGGTAATTATTAGAGGTAAGTGTCCTGTAGAAAATCGAAACCTAATGGATCGTTTTTTGACCGCCTAAAATGTTAGTATGAGTTTTTTCTAAGCCTTTGACTCGATACTTAGGATTGAAGGCCACATACCATTTTAAACCATTTTCAAATAACCTAAAAAAGTGCTCATACACCAGAACGATTCTCACAGTTACTTGGGCGTGATGACCCTGGTCATAGAACTTCTGGTCTGGTCACTTTGACCCAGTTACAACCGGTGTTCGCTGTCACCGAATTATGTGATTATTGCCATTTGAAGCAACTTGGTTGGCTATAATCAGGTGGAATGGGGCATATTGTTTTTCTCATGACTGTGAAATTCAATCTTGTGATTCAGTTTCCTTTTTTCGAATCATCTATTTTGAGACACTCTAGATTGTATTGAGAGCCAAGCTACCTTCTCGCTACCGATGCCAACCAAGCTTAAACTTGAGTTCAGGTTTTACCAATGATTATAATAACGGTTTTCTTTTTTTTTCACAGGTATCAATCACCAATAATCAGTAAGGAGGCGAATTTCATATCTTTAGTCTTGTACTGATCTGAAATCGAGCATCGTATTTGAACAGAATTACATTTTCCCTTTTTCAGCTCTTGGTTTCGTGTCCTTAGACCCTTTTATGTGATGTTTTGACCCTTTATCGATCATAAGGAATTATGCACAGAATCTACAAAACCCCCATTGGAACGGAATACAATGCTTGCATGAAGATGAACTCATGCACCCACAACTCAACACTTATTGTTTAAATGTTACTCATTTAATTTAATTTATTGAAATTTTGGCAGGAAGCAATACACCAATGACAGTGTATGAAGGCAGTATCTATATTCGTATGGATACATAATTTTCTGTCAGTCCGTAAAACGGTTTATTACCTAAAATCTTAGAGCCCTATTACTCGCCGTTCATGAGACGAGAGTTTGTCGATCAATGTAATGGAAGATTATAGCTTTTTAACCATTCCTGTGAATTTTGGTGCCCTTAGAAAATATAACTTTTTAAGCAACTTAAAAGAGTTTTCCTGTAAGCAAACGTAGAAGCAGCTTTGCAGCCTTTCGACGCACTTCTGCATATACTAGGGGCACCAAATTCACAGGAACGGTTAAAAAGCTATAAATTTTCTAGAGCCATTTTTTTTATTTTGTCAACAAATGTTATATACAGGGTGTCACCATGAAAGTGACACATCATTAATGCCGTAAAAGCAGTTCAGATGAATATTTCTTCTCTGATTCTTTTTTATTGATATGGTAAAGTAGTAAAGTTACAGTAGGATTAGTTCAATTCGAATCTTTCACTTTTGCATTTGAATACCACAAACGCTTTTAAAAATTATCACAAAGGTACTTAATAGTGCCCAAAGTCATGTATTTCACATTACCCAGATTTCCTATCATGTATCCCCAAATGCTGAAGTGTAATGGATTCAAATCGGGAGAGGATGCGGGCCACTCCGAGGTACTGATAAAACGCGGTAAATTTCCCTTGTACCACTTCTGAAAAACCCCAAGGCCTTATGCGCTGGTGGTGAATCCTGTTGAAAGCAGAATCTTTTATTTCCGAAAAATTCTTGGTACAAGGTAGCAAATGTTTTTGATGACGTGTTGTTGATAGCACTCTTTGTTAATTTTCACGTCTGTGTTGGTTAATAGCTGTGGCAACCTTTCGCTGTTGAATATTGCCCCCTAAACCATCACAGCTAAAGCATTCTGGAATCTTTACACTCTCTACTTATCGACTGGAACATCTTGAAGACATGCCCTATGTACATGATCATTCTGCTCGTTTAAAACAGCCTCCAAATTAATTTTTTTTTTCTCTGAAAAAAATATGGTATTAGCAGCGTGCGTCTCCAAAAGCAATCGAGATCTTGAACTCTGTCGGCAACATTTTCGCGGGATAATCCGTGAATCTTCTGTTTCTTGAAAGTTTCATATCCAACTTTCTTTTTGATGATTTTAAGTGTATTGTTATGTCTCATGTTCTACAGGATTTTACAGGAAACATTCGACCGTTATGTACTCGGCAATTTTAACACACGTTAGTACTCGGTAGAGTACCCGGGTACCCCCCAAAATTAAATGTTTCTTACTTCTTCAATTCTTGTCCGATTTTCGATCTTGACCCGTCAAAATATTGAAAATATGTCTATTCTTTTTATACGGGATTTAAAGAGCCATTGGTCCCCATAGGGTTCCCGTAAATCCGGATCTTCGGGACCATGTTCGAGATCGGGAATCTGCTCCGAAATGGCCATTTCGAACAACTTATCAAAAGCAAAGCCTTGGTGCTACATTCCGATTCGGAACACGACCTTTTGTTTACTATACACAGACTTCGCAGCCAACTGTTAAGTGTACAGGACAATTGCGGGGCTAGCGCTACGATCCTACTGACACAAACAGTCTCTACCGAGCCGAGACTCGAACCTACGACGACTGGCTTGTTAGACCTGCATCGTACCTCGAGACCAGCTGGGAGGGAACAACTTTTCAAATGGACTTAAAATGAATGAAAATCAACTCCTGGAGTCGTTTCATGAATTTTGGTACCAATTTTGGTCGGTTCAATCGACAATTGTACTAATTTATCTCACCGGATCCTGATTTACAGGAACCAGATGTGGTCACTGGTTCATGTCGTTTACGGTGATACCCTAAACCCTAAACCTGGAGAAACGAATACTACACTCAAAACAGAGAACACGGACATGCGTCGTTTTTTGATAGCGTGTAGCAATCTTCTTGCTGTAACGCATGCATGACTCAAACGAAGTTTTTATTAACTTCAGGAATGCTGAATGTGCAAATTTGTCTGTAAAACATAAATTTTCGAGTCTGCGTTTTTTCAATTTGCCGTTGCATAAAAATTTCTTCAGAGTTTTGAGTTTATATATATTTGCGCAGACATTCTGAAAATGTGTACGAGAGCGTAACCTGAGGCAGGTTTTTCAGGGTTTCATGCAGTTTCAAAAATTTAACAATCCTACATCTCACTATTTTGTGAGATAGTAACCAAAGCCTTAACCATGAAATTTATTATTTTACATAAAAATAAACCAAAATATTTTGTAAAACGACAATGATTACAAAAACTGTTTGCGATGAATATTTTTTCAAACAACACGTTACCGTTCAGTTATAACAATACTCTTCACGAAAAAACGCTTTTTTTCTCTTGGTTCAAATTGACAGTTAGTGACAGCTCATTCTGGTTCATTTTGACACTCACACAGCTTCGTATCCGTTTCTCCCTCCCAGCCCTAAACCAGCGGTTCTCTACCTTTTTTTGTCCGCGTACCCCTTGACGATATTTTTCAAATCAATTGTACCCCATGGGTTGGCATGTTCTTGCAGAGTGGGAGCAAAAACATTGATATGATATGAAGACTGGGAACTCTGCCTGAGATTGAGCGACAATTTTGGCAGTGCTAGTCTGTGTGCTGACGATGCGAGCGCAAGCCGAACGCACAGACTGGACCACCACATACGCACACTCTGTCTTCGCAGCGATGTAATTACCAGCACTTTCATAGCAAACTTCCATCTTTAATAGATGGAGTGCGCTGTTTGATTTGACATTTATATGGGATCGATCCAGAGATGCCAGTCTTCTGGTGGGAGGGAGTAGTGGTAAATTATTTTGTGGTAGTCTAGTTCAGGTTTCACATTGAACAATGGTTTGTTTGATTGCTACAGTCATGTTTCAAGAGCAAATTTGAACAACAAATTGAGTATTTTAAAAAAAATTGCTTTGTCCGCCATTACCGATTTTTCTGTCGCGTACCTCCTGAAGGCTCTCGTGTACCCCTAGGGGATAAGGTTTCCCAAATAAACTGACGCAATTGGTCAAGTCGACGATGGATAGGATGATGTGTGTAGTTAGAGTTTCGGAAGCACTTTTGAGTCAGACATCAGACATGGACGCTTCGAAGACCAAGTACAGAGGAAGAGGTTCTGAAGAAGACAGTATCAACTGCTGACAATAAAACCTGTAGAAAATCGTATAAAATTCCCCAACACACGAAGTTGACCATCTACAAAATACTGATCGGACCCGTCTACGGTCACGAAACTTGGATCATGATCGTGGAGGACCAACGCGTTTTTGGGGTTTTCGAGCGGAAGGTGCTGCGCACCATTATCCACTGTGGAGTGCAAGTTGAAGATGGATCGCGGCAGAGGTAGACTAACCACAAATTACACCAGCTGCTAGGCGAACCACTCATCGTCCAAACGGCGAAAATCAGGAGGCCACGGTGAGCTGGGCATGTCGTAAGGATGCCTGGTGAAAATGATTCACGATAACGACCCGATTGGAACGAGGTGACGAAGCGAGCTGGCTCGACAAGTGGAGGACAATCAGCGGGGTCTCCGCAGACGACATGACAGGCGAGCTGCAGCCATGGCCTGAAATGAATGGAGACAACTTCTTCCAACAGCAAGAAACCTGGAGCTGACTGGTAAGATTAGGGTAAGGTAGAGTAAGTACGTGACTGAAAGTCGACGAAGACAAATAATACAAAAAAAATAGTTTTGATTTGAGTATGGTTCAATTCCTGCTAGAACTTTACTTCAAATTGTGATAATTTTAAAATTTTTGAAACTATCAAACTACAAAGACATAACCAACAGAAGAATTCTTCCTGAATGAATTTTCAATTTTTATTGCGACCGTTAACCGAGCGTTTTGCTACAATCCACATTTTTTTCATGTTTGCAGCTCACTTTTTAAGAAGCATAACCTGCACTGTGTTGATGCTTGTGGGTTCGGTCGCAACCTGACGCTGTATCGATACCATTGACCCCAAGTATCGAATTTGTTCATAGATACGAGTGACGTCGCTGTTAAGCTGGATCGATACTTTCGCCTTGGCATTTTGTCGATTTATCCTTCTCAACTGAACAAATGAACGGACAAAAATTTATGGCTAGGTGAGATCATTTTTATGCATGTAGTTCATGTATGAACAGTGATTTCAGACATATATTTTCATATGCTTTTCCGGCTAATAAACGACACAAAGCAGCATCGATTTTTATGAACAAGGTTTTGTGTTACTGAAAATTCAAATCTAAGGCAACACGAAGTAACGTGAGGCATTCTTTTTGTCAGAGGATCTTGTTCCCGGATTGCAACGTGCTAGCCCTGTGAAATAATCGTAAAGACATCTGGTTGAACTACGGACTGAGGGGCAAACATTGTATATGCACTGCAGGATATTAGCTGGTTAGAGAAGACACTTAATATGTGTAGCTCACTCTTTGAATCGATTGAGTACTGTGGCAGTTGAGAAGTCTCCCATTTTATTTTCAAAGATACATACAATTGTTTTATATTTAAAGTGATTCGTAAGTTATGCAGTTGCTCTCCGCGCCATTCAGCTAATCAATGGATAATCCGAATCCTTTTGAATCATTTTGGTAAAAAAGGTAGGAACAGCTGGCCTGGTATCGATACTTTTGCAGATTATGGGCATTACTAAATCTGATTGTCTTCCCACTATACTTACTATTCTCTTATCTGTCCCTACAAAATATCGAAGCTTATGTCGAGTTTGAGTACGAATGTCCTGATTACACTAAGAGTTGAACCCATGACTACCCGCTTGCCAGAGCGGAATCGGTGACTTTGCGGCTACGAAGACTCAAGACAGATCTTAGGCATACTCCAGAACCAACCCTTTCTCAAAACAGAAGCAGTTTCTGATGTTATTCGAGAAAATTATATTTCCAGAAAAACCTTGAGTTGTACCCAGCATGTTGGAAAAAATTCATTCCAAATCAAAATAGTAGAGATAACTATGGCATTTTTCTAGTGTTTTTAACTGTAAACGCACAATTTTCAAATGTTAACGTTGATGTAGAGGCAGGCCCGTAGTTACCTAGTGGGCCACTTTCCGGTTAGCCCCAGGCGTTTGTATTACTCCTGCGCCATTTTTCTAATCCGTGTGAATTAAGTGAATCCTAATCTAAAATTAGCTTCCGTTTTGGTGATTAAACTTTGCTCAGATGGACTATTTAAATTTATTTGAGTTTCCTAACAATGCTAAGGGTAAATAGAAAATGAATAGCAATTCGCGACTTATCGATGATTATTTTAAGAAAGCTGTCGATTACGTAGTGTAAGTTGATGCTATCGAACTGATGCATATTTTCGGCATTTCGATAAACGATGCTTCAAGTGTTAATCTGCCTAATTTAATCAAATTTATTATTATACGATCACAATGCCCGTTCAACCCGTGTTGACAATTCAAATTGGTTTTCGGAATTCTTCTCAAACATCAACCATTCAAATCTTTCGTTCAATACAGCTTCAAAAGCTTATACACATTTTTTAAGGGAATATAAATTTATTACATTTCTCATTTGGATCGCTAATTTTCAACTGCCATTGATCAGCTTTCGAATCGACGTCATCGTTTTTATTCACAGCTTCTAGAATGTTACACTTGACCATTTAGAGCCCTTGAGAGACGAGGTTGCGTGATTTCATCTCGGCAAGACACAGAAAATATAGCTAGAGCGCTAGTCGCCGCTACCACCGTCGTCGTCGTCATCGTCATTATTACTCGCTGTCCATTTTTAAATCACACTCGTCACTCGGCACATTCAGAACGGATCGCGTTGGTGGAATAAATAGTCGGTCGGTTAGGAGGTATCATAACAAAAATGGAATTAATACCGATACAGCAGCAGACGAAAACAGTGCTTCGATTACTACAGCACACCTGCCGCCCACCACTCGTATCGCGGGGGATGTTTACAGGAATGGAATTTGATGACATGTAAATGAGACCGATCAGCAAGTACTTATTAGGACATGAAATGACTAGAATGCTGCTTTACCTCTATAAATTTCTTTTGAGCATGAGTTGGCGAAGAACAAACTGGCCGGGGCTGGAAACTGTTGACAAGAAACTTGGTGCTAACCGGAAAATGAGAATGGAGCATCGAGAATTGATAAACGCTAAACTTAGATCTACGAAGCGATCACAAACTCGCGAATTAATTTTGTTTTTATTTTCCCGAAATTGAGAACTTGACAATTCGTTCGAATCGATCTTTTCGTACGAATGATAAAAAAATCATTGCATGGGTCGCACATGCACATCCCAACAAACGGTTTTGTTGATTTAGGTCCTGTAATTCAAATTAGGCAAAGAGTATGTAGAGAGCCACGAAGCAGTATATCAACATATGAAATGGTAAAAATCATCGAATAACAGCTTTTTACTTAAAGATAGCACCAAGAAAACTGAACAAGGAAAGAACAAAACAGCCCCCCCCCCCCTCCCCTGAAGGCCAATTTAATCGGAAAGCAGGTCCACGGTTTTAAATGATTTTTGTACGCTAATGCTTAATTTTTATGACTTTTTCTACTGCTCCGCTGCGAAATAAAACTGACCAAATCGTAAATTTGGTTGGCTAATTACGATTTAGCGAAATATTATCTACTGCTAGAAATGGCATGGTCGGATTAATAAATTTCATACATTTTTGTATCGTTCTCTTGTTATTTGTCGATTTTGAGAAAAATCAAATTTTTTCACGTAAATCATTGTTTAATAGTTCCAAGCAAAAAGTGAGCATTTAGGTTCCAAACGAAGTGAAGAAAATCATTAATGTTCGCTAGTAGTATCAACCAGGTGAAAACCCGGTTGTTTGCGTAAAAGTGCTTGTTTTAAAAACGTTAAATCAATTCATGTGATATAGCATCTATTTTTTTAATATTCTACTTTAACAAATGAAAACCATCAGTTTTGGGAAGTATTAATAATCGCCACACAAATGAATCAGGTAATATTTCACCATGATCTGCTATCAAGTGGGCGACATTGTCTGACTAAGTCACGTTGCGTTCTTTGAAGTTTGTTGTTTACGCCCGAAACATTCTAGATTGTCCCAGCAGAATTCAAACGCGTCATTTTTTACTCGGGTTACTTACGGTAAATCTTCTGGTGTTCGCTAGTAGTATTAATGTTCGCTAGTAGTATCAACCAGGTGAAAACCCGGTTGTTTGCGTAAAAGTGCTTGTTTTAAAAACGTTAAATCAATTCATGTGATATAGCATCTATTTTTTTAATATTCTACTTTAACAAATGAAAACCATCAGTTTTGGGAAGTATTAATAATCGCCACACAAATGAATCAGGTAATATTTCACCATGATCTGCTATCAAGTGGGCGACATTGTCTGACTAAGTCACGTTGCGTTCTTTGAAGTTTGTTGTTTACGCCCGAAACATTCTAGATTGTCCCAGCAGAATTCAAACGCGTCATTTTTTACTCGGGTTACTTACGGTAAATCTTCTGGTGTACTCTCTCGAATTGTGTTTGCTCTTTTGCTCTCCACCGGTGCCGGCGGTTTACTCTCGCTCTCTTTTTCTGCGACTGTTATGATCATCTCATTCATGAATGAAAAGCAAGGATGAAATAAAAGCGTTTACCGCAAGCGAAGAGACATTCAGTCGAAGAGAGTCTTTCGTAGTGAACTGTACGAGTTGTATTATTATCGTAGGTGCTATAAGCTACCAGGTTGATATCAGCAAGAGAAATTAGGTTGACTGTGTGCGACAACAGATAGGTGGAAAAGTGTGACCTTGTGCTTTAAAAATACTTCAAAAAGTGCACCCGTTTCGTCGCAGCAAAACCGGCGAAGGTCGATTCGGATAATCGATACTCAGTAGTAAGAGAAACAAAGTGTGAACCCGTGCCAGAAGCTTCTTATCCCAATCCCGGAGATTTGTTTGACCGCAGCGAAAAATGGCCGACAGTGCAAACAAACGCAACATCCCGATCAAGCTGGGCGACTTCAGTGTGATTGATACGGAGTTTGCCAACATCCGCGAGCGCTTTGATTCCGAAATGCGAAAGATGGAGGAAGAGATGGCTAAATTTAGATCGGAACTGATGAATCGCGAGTCCAACTTCTTCGAAACCTCTTCAAGGTAGGTGGAGGCTTGACCCAAAGGGGGAGCAGCGCTCACTGCTCCCGAGTTTTTTCCCCAGATAGCAGCATCATTTTTGGCAGGATTTCCTGCATCATATCTTTCGTATTTTTGGTTCCATTTTCTTTCGGAGTGAGCTTCCATCGACGTGTGAAAGTATGAATGAGGAATCTCGAAATTTTCGTCCGTTCTAAAAATAACAGCAGCCATAAGAGCACCGTTTTCGTCTCCGGCACTTTTGCCTTGGATGTACAGCTTGTTGATTTAGAGCTGCTGCTGCTGTGGCTTAGGAAAACATTCGGTTGGGTTGGGCGTTGGATCTTTATTTGTCTAGTTTCAAGATGAAAAATCGTCAAATTTTGAAACTCATAGTGAACATTTTGAAGATTGCGATTTCTCACGGTTGAAAGTTAGAAAAACAAATGTGCGAATGAAAATAGCATCGACTCATTAAACCAACAGATGCGATGGCAGATGAAAGATAGATGAACAATAAAAATTCCACTTCACCAGAGCACGAAAGGCAACGCAATGACATAAGCCCCATCAAAACAAAAACTGCAATTGTTTGAACGCACATGTGCTTGAAAATATAATAATCACACGCACCGCGTCTCTCCGACGGAAAAGAGACAGCAACTTGTGCGCGGAGATGACTCATCCGGCTATTGCCGGCTGCTGGCTAGAACACCCGCGGGCAGCATAATGTGCTCGATTGTGTGCATAGCGAAATCAAAACACGCGCCACGACTCACACGGCATTGAGGGTGCATTTTTCTAAACATGACGTCAGACTGTGAACCGTTGCAAACTTTACGAGCAGGGGAATCTCTCAATGGCCGGGTCCGAAACGGGACCCGTCGGAAATGGGTGAAATTCGTCGAAAACGATCGCAGATGTCTGTCGTCGCTGGGACGCGCGAGATCACTTCGTCATCGGAGCCATAAATTAGCATGCGCGCAAGTTTGTATATCATTAAGTCGAGCTTTAGGGAAATGTGGGGTGAGATTGTTGTGTTGATCGGTTTAGCAAGGCTAAAAAAATCGATATCTACTGTTTAAGGGCAATAAAACCGACCGGATAGTTATTGAAAACTACTCACCAAACTGGATTTCAAAATTTATTCATGAATCATCATTATGAAAAAATGAAATATTCCAATGATTTATAAAAAGAAGTGTCAAATTCAGTGAAGCTAATTACGAATGAGCAAAATGTAGACTTCTTACAATGAATTTGCAGAATCTAGCATATACTGAAGGAAATGTCGACATTATAGCGGCTAAACTTAATTCAAATATGTATACAGAATGTAATTTCAGAAACTGTATTAATGAAAAGAAGACGAAGAACACAATATAGTAGACTACCAATATTGTTCAACCCACAAATGAAAGAAAACAATCGGAAGGAAAAAGGGTACAAATTGTGAAAAAGAAATAATGACTAGCACCAATTTGCAAAACCAATTTGAGTAGTCTCCGTGGCTCTGTGGTTAGCGATGTCCATCGACTAGCTCTCCCACACGGTTGTGATGTCGGGTTCGATTCCCGATCAGGTCGAGGATCTTGTCGAGCTGGAAATTTTCTCGACTCAGCACCGGGGCACGGTGTATCGTTGTACTTTTATCCTACGCATGCAAAATGTGCCGAAAACAATTAAAAGGCAAAGTTTTGGTGTTACATTTCGATTTGGAACATGACTTCTGTTTGATATACACAGACTTCGCAGCCAACTGTTTGATGCACAGGACAATTGCGGGGCTAGCGCTACGATCCTACTGACACTAACAGTGTTTCCCGAGCCGAAACTCGATCCTACTGACTTGTTAGGCCAGCATCGTACCTCGAGACCAACTGGGAGGGCTTGCCAAAAACAATATCGATAACGAATTCTCTCAACTAATCTAGTTCGAGACCGCTAATGGCCCCACAGACTACCGTGCGATATTGTTTGTAATTTGCAAAATTCCTTTAGAAATTACAAGTAAATCGTGCCAAAAAAAAATTACAAATTACGTAAACTTGAATCTGTAAAGTAGTAATGTCCCGTCATGAATGCATTTGATGGAAACATAGGTGAAAATTAAACCGAAATTTGTAATTTGCAATTTTTTTTCAGGAAGTTTATACTACATTCTCCGAAGAAGACCGTGACCGTAACTTCTTTGCATTCATCCCTAAAATTCTTAACAATTTGTTTGAAAAACGAAAAATTCCCTTAAACTTAGAAATGTTCTCATTTAGTGCCTATTTTTGATTCAGGATGGAGTTACCATTATCTCTTGTATTCCAAAACTTTCAGGAGGTAAAAAATCATTACACTAGTCGCTCAACAACTTCGAATCTTTTGGAATTTGTAACTTTTATTCTTAACGCAATGGTAGGCACGTAGAAGCCCTTAGCTCAGCTTGACTGATTGCACATATCGATTGTTGCTACTCCTTGATTGATTCAAATCAGTAAAATGACACAGTGAATCAATTGAATGGGTCTGGGAGGGAGTGACCGACCATTCTCATTGTACAAGTTTTAGTAACTCAACACTTTCAATGATCAAACATGGCGCCAGCCACGTCCTCGCAATCAGGTGGTAAGAATCTAATCTCCACAAAGATGACAAGAAGGAGATTTTTTTGTTAGTAGGAAAGAGTAACGTTGGATCAGGATTCACCTTGATGAGTGATACGATTATATGAGCGATGAGTATGAAGTGATGCGATGAATATGATGAGCGCGACGCGCGTTCATCTATCCAACCTGCAGAAATAAACAAATGTTTACAAAGTTAATTCTATACGAAGACCGACCGATAAGTATATGTATCGCGATTTAATCGGTGCGAAAGCGACGCATTCCAGAGGCATACAAATGTTCGAGAGAAAGCAAACTGGAGCCTGAGAATAAACCCATGCTTAAATCCTTTGATAATCAAAAATGGTCTGCTTCTAACTAAGATTCGAACTTACGACCATCAAAGCGAACTCTGTAACCTAGAGGACATCAAGAGACACCAAGCTAACCTTTGCAGAATATTTCAACTTCATCATAAGTACCAGAAAGACTTCAATGCATGGGTTTATTCTCAGGCTCCCTTCTATCCCTCACTTTGGTCTCTTCCCTTACGCTAAAAATTCCGAAAAAAAAGTTGAATGAAAATAAACCACCATTAAGCACAATAACATGTCTGTTCACCGGACATTGTCCGAGTAAGCATCACCTAAAACAAAGTGGTCAGTCAGATGACGAGATTTGTCGCCTCTGTGGGTTCGAATGTGAAACCGCAGAACATTTGCTCTGCCAATGCAGTGCATTAATACAGCGCAGAATAAGAGCCTTTGGAAAAGGAACTATGGAGCCTTTCGAGGTCTGGTCTGCAAATCCTAATGAGGTAATACATTTCATATGAAATTCAGCCAAATTGGGAGAAAGGGTGCGATATGACAAGGACGATCACTCCTATCAATAGTGATATGTCTGCCACAAGTACCTGGACTAAAGAAGAGGTATACCACAAAAGATCAATACAATGGTCGCAGAGGTCCAAATCTTACAAAAGAATGTAAAAAAAACACCCCTCCAGGCAATTATAATTATAATTGCCGATACTTGACTAAAGAGTAACTAACGAGACAAAAGAAAGGACTGGAGACGCGTTGGAACGGGAGATCAACAACGATGCGAGGCTGCAAAAATTTCATTCAAAAGATCGTTCAAATGGTCTTGGAAGAGGATGACTGTTTTATTGGTTATTCCTTAGAAACTCTGGAAGCAATGATGAGAACTCATATTCACTCATATTCCAGGGTCACTACCTATATCTGCTAAAGTACAGGACTCAGATGAGGTAGGTTATTTATGGCCAACAGATGGCTATCTTGAAGCCTGATAAATCTTCACGCCTGCTAGGGGCTCTAAGTTCTTCTCAACTTTACAAACCTGCTGGAAAGGACGAAAGCTTTCCAGGTTCACTACAACAGGAAAAAGAAGCTCTTATTCCCCAGCTGACTGAGCTCTTCCGAGCCAGCGTTTTCATTAGTTACCAAAATCCTGGAGAGAGGTTCGAGTTGACTTTATTCCAAAAGTAGGAGAAAGAGACATCACGACTCCCAAAGCCTTTAGACCCATAAGTCTTTCCTCTGTTCTTTAAAAGACTACGGAAAAAAATTTGGACGAATTTATCAAGTCAAGAAGCTTGGTAAATCTATAAAAACGGCGCTAGTTAGTAAAATGCAGAAATCGCTTCAAGCCAAAGAAACAGCTTTGGTTGCTTTTCTTGATATTGAAGGAGTGGTCCTTAGTTGTAGGTGAGTTTCTTGAAAAGTTAGCAGAACTAGAGTATGAGGTAATTGGCTATGCAAACGATGTAACTATAATCGTTCGTGTGAACTAACATCTCGACAAGACAAAAAAATTCATCGAACCGAGCGCAGGAGAAGCCTGGATCTTACTTAATCTCAATAAAAAATTATCTTCGGGTACTAACGGGCCTGTTGACCGGCCACTGTCCGAGTAGGTATCATCTGAATAAAATTGCAAGAACTCACTTTACAGAATGCAGGGTGGCCACTCATTTTACATCTTCGAGTTCCCGCATTTTTCCCGACTTTTTCCCGCATGATTCCAAGAAATTCCCGATTGTCAGAAATGGTAACTAGGTTATGTTCTATCGACGGCATATCATTTCTACCGAACTTGCTCGGGACATTCTACACAAACAGTTGATTAGTTACATAAAATGCAACTTTTGCCTTTTCATAGTAGACAGGTTAAATATAATTTTTGCGATTTTCTCAAATTTGCAAATCTTCCATTAAGCAGTCAATAATCGTGTTAGCTGTTTTGTGCATTCATTATGTTTGTCTATCTGTCTTCTTGAAATATGATATAAGCACCGTTCAACGCATAACAACCTATTAGGGCAACAACAACAAACAAAACAGCACTTTGCGTACAATTTTTTTTCCGTTGTTCAAATCATCGGAAAAAGTCATGGGAAGTTAAATGTGAACATAAAACTACTTAACCTAAGATTAAAAAATATTTTGATTGAATTGATTATTTAGGGAACAAAACTTGTGACACGGATTAGTGTTTTTTTTTTCTTATATTAAAGATAATGATATTTTACGTTCAGGAAAAATACTGCGATTCTACTGTATTTCGTTTATCACGCGTTACATAGATTCAAAACTATTCAGAAGTGAATTCACAACTGTTTCAGCATTTTGATTTGTTAGTCCATCAAAGTTGCATCTCTATGGTCATCTGCAAACATCTTCAACTTGTTTGCATCGAGCGCTCAAAATGGTCAAGCTGATAGAAAAAATGATATTGGGGACCAACATTTCAAAAGAAGTGATTTCGAAACTTAAAAAGATAACCTGGAAATCAGAAAAAAATCTTAAATTATTATTTTTCAAATTAAAATTCCTTTACTGCACGAACATGTCTTGCAGAAACCGTTGAAAAGGAAACAAATTTATTTTTAATTTCTTTTGAACTTTTCAAAAAAAAAATGTTTCCTGAAACTTTCTTAAATCCTTTTTATTAGGATTTTTTCTAAAGAATTTTTAGTTTTTATTTCTCCATGATCATCAATGTTCAGTTTACATTATGCAGTTTTTAAAAAATACAATAAGATTTTTCAAAAATCAGCTCTTTAAAATGTTTAATTTATAATATTTTTAATATTCAACTACTGCCAACAACTTTGCCGAAAACATCGCACCAATCAAACAAATCGTTCTGGTTTCGAAAAAAAAAAATCTTCAGAAATTTTATCTTCTTCGGTGTTCAAACAATCAACGTTGTAACATTTGGCAACTTAGAATTCAGAAAATAAGCTTTTTGAGATATTCAATCAATTTTTTAAATAGAACTACCATCTACAGCTTTGCCGGAAACATCACACCAATCAAGCTAATTATTTTGGCTTTTAGAATATTTAAAGTATTTTTGTTTATTGGTCACAGATTGAGCAGCCTACTGTTTAGTGCACGGGGCGATTGGCGATTGACCGAGACACGAACCTACGACGACTGACTAGTTAGGCCAGCATCGTACCATAAGATCAGTTGCAAAACAAAAAGCATGTAAAAAGTCGTATGCAACAACAAATGAAATAAATAAAATGTTTTCTTGAAAAACCTCCCAAACGATTATGCTGTTTTCTAAGAACATTTTTGATTGTATTTACATCGAAAATAGTTTTTTTACATTCAAATTGTATAATTTACAGAAAAAAATACGAATTTGAAATATGTACAAAAATTAGTTTTTCAAAAAATTCCAAAATAATGCTTGCTCTATTTTGTGTCAAGTTTGTAATGTTTTTTTCAATTAACTGCTCCGCATAGCAAGTTCGTCCCAAACCCAAATTTACACCAGCATTCAGTTTCTAAGCGGAAATGGTAGGTAGTTTCGCTAGAGTTCGCCAAATATTCTTCAAAAAGACAAGTTGAAATAAAAATCTATTTGGAAAACTGGAGAATCAGAACTGTGTTTCACTTATTTAATCCTCAATTTGTTTATTCAAATAACTACTAGTAACTAGTAATGTTAGTAAGATTGTACAGTGAATCTTATTTTGCATTGCTCTTAGAAATTGAAACAGTTTCTATTGTACATATGAGAATTTATGATTGATTCTTTCACTAAAAACGTTTTCTCGATAAACTGGCAACTTCCATTCCCAGACTCCGGACCGGTTTTTGACCCTGGTTTCAATTCGCTTTACCATCTTGAGAAGTCCCACAGGGTCCATTCAATTTTTATAGATATCACGTTTTATGCTATTTTAAGACATTTGGTGTCAACATTTATTTCATTTTAAAAGCAGGACTGATAAGCTGGTCAGCGGGTTAAAAAAGTAAGTTTAGTGACTTTTTGGTTAAAAAATTGACTGCTGAAGAAAAATGTGACTTTTAAGGGGCCAACTTGCAGTCCTGCACTTCCAACTTCTCCATCATTTGTAATTGCATCATACACAATACTTTGAAAAATCTTGGTAAAAAAATCCCGGTTAAATGAAAAATTTCCCGTTTTCCCGATTAAGTGGCCACCCTGAGAATGTCGTTTTTGCCAATTTGAAAATGAAACTGTTGAAAATATACTCAGCAACTGCAGAGCATTGTTCAATCAAAAGAAGTCAATATTCGGGAAAGGGCTACTAGAACCCCTTGAAATTTGGCACTGTGATCCTAGTAAGGTATTAAAATTCATGAAACGAGTCGATCCTAAGTGAGATCGGGTACTACGCCAACCAAAGTACATCACACCTTAATTGTGAGAGGATATTTAACTAATACCAAATCAAATATAGGTCATACAACAACAGTCGTAATTAATGGACGCAGTTGTGTTGTGGCTCTACAGCAGGAGAAAAACTAACGAGGCATTGGTAGAGCAGTACAGTTATATATACGTAGCGGAAACATCACAAGTAAAATAAAATCCGTCTTACCACTGTATCAACAAAGATTCTAACACTTACTTTCTTCCCTAACTGACCATAAGGGCGTAGCCGGCACCGTTATCGATCTATACAAAGCGGAAGTTACTGAATTGTTGTACATAAAGGATGATGAATATATTCAAATCAAATAAAACTTTACGGTGCACACTGTTCCTGAAGCTTCAAAAACGTGATCGAAATTATCTTGACCCAAGAAAAGTTGATTGTAGAGCTTAAGAGCAAGTTGTTTCATTAATTTCTCTTCATTTTATAAAAGATGCAATATGTGATTGAAACACCTAAAAGTGCGAAAACAAACTTAATTTTTCGATTTTTTCCATATAAAAACCCGTTTGGTTCGACAAAGTTGTGGCACATGCCTATTTTTTTTGTGGAGTTTTCTATAGAATTCTCCTGAAATCAATTTGTTCTATGTAATTTTCACAGTGATTTTTTTTGCAATTTTTAAGGCACAATTTATCCAAATAATGTTTATTTTTATATTTATTATATTTCTTCAGTTGTTAAATTTTTTTAATAAAATAATGTACAAAATTAGTAACAGATATCTACAAAGAGCGCCAAATGTCTATATCTAGACTTAATGATGTTTAGTTTTTACTTCAATATAGAAATGGTTTCGTCTGCGGAGATTTACGGTTTTAGTGGAGATATCTGCTAGATACTGAGTGTATGATTTTTAAATCAATATCTACTAACTAAAGAAATGTTAGAGTTAATAAAACACTTTCTTCGGTTGTGTGTTTTGTTATAGTAAACAACTTTGTAGAACATTAAAAAATTGAAACTCACTTTAAAAAGATACATTTAAAGGAAAAAGATATTAATGGGCATTCAACAGAATACTCCACAAAGGTCCATTTGAATAGGCAGGAAGAAGCATGATGTCTTCGGCGAAGTTATTGCTTATAAAATGTGCCACAATTTCAACAAAGTGGATTTTTATATGTAAGAAGTGAAATTCATTTCACCCTTTTCGGTGAATTAATCACAAAAGCACAATTTCTATAGAATGGAGAATAATTATTGGAACAACTTTTCTGAAGACACTGAAGCTCTAAAACCATTTTTTTCGAGTCAAAATAATTTCGATCACGTTTTTACAGCTTTGAAAACAGTGTACCGTGGTTCTTTGTGAAACTTTACTAGCTCAGACTCATCACGGACAAGCAAAACTAAAATCCCATTTTTTTAAAAAATGGCCTGTATAGTGAAGTAAAAAAGCTGTATAGTGAATGCAGTAACAGAAAAATACACGAAATGCATGTAAAGTGTCACAAAATGGTGTTTAGCCCAAAAAATCTGTTTCTTTGTCAATGTCTTTAACGAAGCCATCAGTCTGACTAAGCATCTCAAAACTGAGCTACTTAGCGTTAGCGAATTAAATTTTTCCTATAAAATATGATTCAAATAAAACTAAACAGTTCGTTCAGCATGCGTAGACAAGAGATCCTATTTCTGTGCTTTCTCAAGACATACTTCGAAGAAACGGATTTTGTCAGCTCGAACCGTTCGAGCATCTGCCCTGGATGAGTAACAAAACTACCGTGCTGGATCGAAATCCGTACACCTAAGCTCATGATAATCTTCGACGGTCAATATAAAATCAAGAAATCAAATATTGCTTTAAACTGACATGTTTACTTATAGGTCTACTTATATTTTATCGCTATTTCCAAGCAAAATGATTAAAACCACTCTGAAACTCGAAAAAATCATGTTTGAATAGAACATGTTTTGAATCGAAATCCGTACACAGTTTTTTGTCTGAATCAAAACCCGTACACTTTTGAATGGAAATCCGGCACACACGCGATAAAGACTGGATCAAAGTCCATACAGCAATGAATCAAAATCCGTATAGATGGAGAAGTACAAAAAAGAACATCTTTTATTTATAATTTATCTTTAAATTTATGAATAAATATTTTTTGAGGATCAATTGGTTCCTAAAGTTTCACGCGGTTTTCTAATTTTTTATATCAGCTGAAATAGTGCAATTTTCGTAGCGTTTCGTTGCGGCACCCCTTATTGTAGTAACCGGAACGCCGGAACCTCTCGAAGCTTCCCGGTACGACTTTCTTTTGCGCACCTCAGTCACAGCTCCTTCGAAATTATTTGCCGTTTATTTATACTTGTTTTCTTTCATTATATGCTGAAAACAAGAAGAAAGTTCAACAATATATGCATGATACACACGCTGTACGGATTTCGATTCAAGCAATTAACAAGGATCACAATCCATACGGCACAGTTTTTGTTGAATAAATACAGTTTACACTATTTACCAGACAATATACTGCTCAAAAATGACAAAGACTTACCTCTTCCATCAATTTCAAAAAGGTTCACAGAGTGAAACACTTATATCCCACTTGAAAAACGTTTCGATCTGAAGAACGTTTCCTTAGTAAGTTCTCTAACGATACAACGAAATGACAACTGGAACCGATTCACGATTGATTTTTTATTTTTAATATTTTTATATCATGGCCTACTGGCGCAAAGTTTAATTTAACAGAAGGCCAACAGCTCAACAGACATGTCCATGTAACTATCATTTGAATTTTCATTTTTGTAATGCCTAAAACTAAAGAAAAACATCAAGGTGTACGGATTTCGATACTGTACGGGTTTCGATCCAGCACGATACCACCTACGTGCACTGTTTAAATTTTCCTACTTCTTGCTTCGAAACATTTGATCGTTTTGTTCTTTGCAGCTGCCTCCGGAAGCAGCATGCTTCCTGCTAGACAAAATGAAAAAGGAAAGAAGTTGATGTTCAAGACACGAGCGCATGTTTGACGTAGGACTACAGTTGGTGGACATAGCTAGTTTGATTTCAGAATGATGTAACAGTGTCAAAAGAACATTTGTCTCATTATTAGCATCATTCAAAGTTTTCGAAGTCGAAACCCTTACTTAAGACGTTGCATGAGATCGTGATAAAATTTTTAATTTGAATAAGATGACAATTGGGTCCATGAATTTGATTTTAACTATTCACACTGAGCCATAGAAATAAAATTCGATGAAATTCGTACAACACAAATGGCTGCGATAATTGCAAGCTGTAAGGTAAAGTGTTTTAACTTTATACCGATAACGAAGTCAATAGATAACATGTACGAGTGTACGAGTCTAACCGCTAGAACACATATCGAAATCGACACTATCGAGTTAAAGTGTATGTTTCAAACTGCAAGAGATGGCCACAGTAACCTATTTCCGCTCCGAACAAGATAAGATCATTGAATGACAGATAAATAAAGTTCATAAATTGAACAGGTAATGCAATCCACAGTGCAAACAATGACATCAATACTACTTCAACCATGGTGGCAGAACGTCATTAACTGTTTTCTTTACTTTTATATAGTTAAACCGGTTGTATGGTGTGTTTACAATGTGTGCACTCGATTACGTCAATATTTGTTCGGGTGGCTGGTGTTGCATCCGCGCACCTGTCACAATTATTATCCATTAGAGATAAGCCTATTATTGTAACAATATAAATTTTGCACGCTGGAAGTTTAAGTGATACCAATACCAGCGAATAAAAACAAAACAGTTCGATTGATTAACCTCCACTTGTCATCGTTATCGAAAGACTGATGAGTTCCTCTTGGATGGCCCCAGCTAATTAGCTGAATTTTATAGTTATTGACAACGTAAACGTGATTTGGTTGGTACTCAATTCGCGCGGCACTTTTGTGCCGGGAAATTCATGTGGCCGTAAGTGGTCTTCTGCCAGTGGGTATTTCGTAACCGAGCCACGCATTCCGATTTCCTTATTTGTGCCGCCGCAACCGGGCAACCGCGACAAATGATGATAAACTCAAAACTACGGGTTTAGGTTTCCCTAGAAGGAGCGAACCCTCTCGTGTGCCCACATTCCGGT